>NC_041387.1:432068174-432076428 GCF_002162155.2 Triticum dicoccoides
CCGCGTGTGTCTGGCCGGTCGCCGCCGCCGTGGCCTCGCGCCTCCCTCCGGTGGCCGCGCGACCCCGCCGCCGGTGAGCTCCACCCAGCCGCCCTTCGCCGCTCCTCCACCGGCCTCAGCAACCGCGCCCGCCACCCTGTGCCTCCCGGTCCCACGCCGTCCCTCGCCTCCTCCGTCGGACCCGCCAGCCCCGCCACCTCCGGCGACCTCGCCATTGTCGCCAGCCGCCGCCACCGATCCCGATCTGGTCGGGTGGACCAGATCCACCAGGCCCGTGAACCAAACGCCTCCCCCACGCCCGGATCTCTCCGTCCCGGAACGTCCCCGTCCACTTTTCGCGAGGGTAAAATCTGCTGAGTCCCTGATATATCATCTCATGTGTGCATGTTCAAGTGATCATAACTCAATGTGTACTGCTCCGTTTTGTGTGTGTAATATATCAAAATGTTTATTCTGAGATGCTCTTCATTATGTTCCATTGTGCCGTGCTTGTTTGAGTTCATGTTGATGCCCTAATCATCGTTGTAAGAGTGCTATGTGATGTTAACCAGCGGAAACTGTTATAACTTGGTGATTTGTCTTTTTCATTGCCTTTTGTGTGTGCATCCTATGAGCCTGATGTCTACATGAGTATTGAGCTACATCATGCCATATTTACAGTGGTGCAATCTATTTATTTTTGTGAGTCTTGTAGTGAGTGCATCGAGCTCGTGGAGTAGGGTACTTGCTGTTGCTGTTTTGCTAGGCTGAATCTTCTATATCATGATGCTAGGTAAACCTGCTGCTACAAGTCATTCTATGCATAATTTGGAGATGTTCACTAAGGATGTTTTGTTATACATGTCATGCTCTATACATGCATGACCCTGGTTGCATTTATAGCCTGCTGTAGCTTGTTGTAATATTGCTCTCAAATTGATAAATAATGTTGCTGTCAGCCTGTTAACATTAAATATTACCATGTGCTTTGCTAGTGATCCATGCACCCTATGACCATTCTATTGCCATGTTTAGCTTCATAATTATGCCACCTTACTGCTGGTCACCTTCTCATGCCATGTATTGCTCTGTGGTGAGTTGTACAAGCTCACCAACATGCCTACTTATCGTTGTTCCTGCCATATCTGAATCTGTCATATCACTTGCCATGTTTGCATGGATGCTACCATCTTTTCTATTGATCTTTGGAATAAGTTCAGTAAGGGACTTTTGTTTTTTGTCTTTAGTATTAGCATTAAATGACTTTGTTTGCCATGTTAAGTTCCTGTAACATGTTGTTTGATAGCTCTAAACATTGCAACCTGATGTTATTTCTGCCATGTCCAGTGATTTCTGCTAAGTCTGCGAAACTGTTATTATTTGCAATCTTGCCATGTCCTTTTGAGCATGTTATAATGTTTTCTGGAGATAGCTAAGTGTTCATGTTTTTTCATGCTTTACGTGTACTTCATGCCCATGCCTCTTGTTTTGACGTTGAGATGTTGTAACATATTGTTTTGATGCTTGCTAGATGCCTAGTTGCTATTTTGGACAACTTGTCCTTTAAACTTGTTTCATGTGTATGTGTTGAACCGTTGCTCCGTTTTGAGTGTGCTCTATATGAAACTTGCTTGATTTTGCATGAAGTTTCATATTATCTTGTTGCATCAATGTCTTGAGAGTGTTTGCTTGATGTTTGTATGCATTTTGCAACAATGCCATGTTTAACTTGTTTTGCTCATATCTTCTAGGCCGTAGCTCCGAATTAAACGAACTTTATATGTAACTTGACCTGAATCTCATGTAGATCATCTTGGTGAATCTTAACTTGCTGTTTAACAACTTGAACATAAGGTTTATTCAGTTCTGGACCAATTTCTAAATTTGCATATGAGGACTTACCGGAATTGTTATATGTTGTTTCCGGCCTCTTTTAACCTTGCTTTGAGGTGTTGTTCTTGTATGCATCATCTCTTGCCATGAGCAGCTTCATGTAGTCTTGTCTTGCATCATACTTGGTTGAGCATCATGTCATGTATATGTGTGGTGTGTTTACCATGTTGTGTGCTTCTTCTCGATAGTTCCTGTTTCGTTGCGATAGTGAGGATTCCTTCGTCTACGCCTGGTTCAGCTTCATCCGTTTCTCTTCCTCATGGACTCGTTCTTCTTCCTAGCGGGATTTCAGGCAAGATGACCGTCACCCTGGATCTCACTACTATCATTGCTATGCTAGTTGCTTCGTTCTATCGCTATGCTGCGCTACCTATCACTTGTTCTTCAAGCCTCCCAATTTGCCATGTCAGTCTCTAACCTTGTCACCCTTCCCAGCAAACGTTGTTTGGCTATGTTACCGCTTTTGCTCCACCCCTCTTATCGCGTTGTTAGTTGCAGGTGAAGTTGAAGATTGCCCCATGGTGGACAGGATTTTGTTGGGATATCACAATATCTCTTATTTAATTAATGCATCTATATACTTGGTAAAGGGTGGAAGACTCGGCCTTATGCCTGGTGTTTTGTTCCACTCTTGCCACCCTAGTTTCCATCACACTGGTGTTATGTTCCTTGTTTTGCGTTCCTTACGCGGTTGGGTGATTTATGGGACCCCCTTGATAGTTCGCTTTGAATAAAACTCTTCCAGCAAGGCCCAACCTTGATTTTACTATTTGCCTCACCTAGCCTTTTTCCCTTGGGAGTCGCGCTCCCGAGGGTCATCTTTATATACCCCCCCGGGCCAGTGCTCCTCGGAGTGTTAGTCCAAACTAGAGCAACATGCGGGACCATCCCTTGGCAACTTGAGTTACGTCGGTACCTGTACGCTTTGCTTATCCGGTGTGTCCTGAGAACGAGATACGTGCGACTCCTATCGGGATTGTCGACACATCGGGCGGCTTTGCTGGTCTTGTTTTACCATTGTCGAAATGTCTTGTAATCGCGATTCCAAGACTGATCGGGTCTTCCTGGGAGAAGGAATATCCTTCGTTGACCGTGAGAGCTTGTGATGGGTGTCACGACCGGTTTTCCGGGTATTAATTTCCCAGAAAATGGCCTTTGTGCTCACCAGCCCCAGGATTACTGTTAGCTGATGAGGCACCAACTTGATACAGAAATTCCAAGCAAAAATACATAATATGTAGTACAAGACCAGTCTGGCCTATGAGTATAACATAAGGTTGCTAGTGGTTGATGGCGGAAGCGGTTTGTGGTACGTCAGCGTCTATGGGACTCCATTTCCCACGGGAACAGCTGACCAGGTTAACTCCTATCTTCGCGAGGCTGCTATCACCATTGCTTAGGTTCCAGGGCTGTCATCGCAATGCTCCTCTCCAAGCAAGAAATCTGGCAAAGACAATAGCCAGGGACAAGCCAGTGAGTACTTTGAATGTACTCGCAAACATTATGAACACGGGTATAATATAACAAATCATGCTCTAAAATATTCTATGATCACAACATCAGTCATAAAATAAAATCCCTGATGTATGCAAGCAGGTTATTTATATGCAACATGAATATGTAATCACAGAGTAGTAATAAAATGCACCGATCGAGGGTCTGAAGCGACGCCTCGAAAGGATAATAAATAACGAGCATGCCTCAATCGGGCGTCTAAGCGACACCACATAAAGGGCTTATAAAGTAAATAAATAACAGCATGCCACAGTCGGGCGTCTGAGCGACACCACATAAAGGGCTTATAAGAAAAATAATCACAGTGAATATCCAGGAGGTAGAACCGTCCCAGGGATACTCAATACTTCAAATAATATAAAGGGGTTAGTCCATAATAATAATAATCATAATCATCATAAGTCACACGTCATGATCCATGTTCTGGTTTAGTAGTTTCTCCTCCGAAGACCGACACTAAGACCAACACTTGACCCAACCCAGACTGTAGTCCTTAACCATGGACACGGCTATTCGAATAGATTTAATCTCTGCAGAGGGTGTACTCTTTACCCACGAGTAACAGATTCCTTCAGTCCATCGGGACTAATTCCGTCTATGGTCTTTTAATTGAAAACACACCTAACTTGCACACACCAGCTTAACTTACCGGTGTCTGGAATCACCCACGACACCTGTCAAGCAAAACTCTAAGTGGGGAGGCTACAACCTCGAATAGCATGGGATCAAATTTATATCGCGCGCTCTAAGGGGTGCCCCCCTCTCAGTCCCAACCGGAAACACCCATGCCCCCGGACCAGGTGGCCTGCCTACCAGCTACAACCGGTATCTTCCACCATGGCCTCTCTATACTGTGTGTGCTAGAAAGGGGTTGCCGACTTACTGAACCGTACCCTACTTGTTGTAGGGACAAGTGGTATTACGAAACAAGTATGAGGGTTACTGGAACAAGACTCGATCTATGGTCGACTCAGGAGGTTTAAGTATTCCCTGCATGATTAGCATAACGAATATATTTCACCCAACAGACAGAATCACCACTCATCATACCCCATCATGCCATGCCGGACACACTCGTCTCGACAAGGAACTAGGGACAAGCTCAGGTCTACCCAAGACAGAGACTTTCCCGGCCTTCTTCCGGTAGGCACGAAAAGCATTCCAGGATGATTGCTGTCACAAGTATGACCATTACCAACAGTAAGGGAAATCTCCAACATGCATTCATGCAAATGATCGTATTACCACATAAAATAACGAGTTATCCGTATTACGGTGGTGTTATAATCGTGTCAATGAATGCACAAAAATATTATGCCAGGGTTCAGAATGCTTGCCTTCAAGTTGTGGAGGGGTGAGGTGCACTCCAAAAATTTTGAAAGTTATAATCTCCCCTCCAAATTCCTATTTTTGAAAATATTCAAAATAGCACATACTTTAAAAACAGTACAAAAAAGTTGCTTGAATTTTTTTAAATAAATCTGAAAAAATAAACTAGACAACATTTGGGAAACAACAGAAAAAGAATCAAGTCATTTTCGGTTTTATTTAAAAAAGATATGGCCAATCAAAGTTTTGGTCAAATCTGTTTTTTATAAAATCTGAAAAAAGAAAAACGGTTCGGACTCGAATACGTATTAGCACAGGGAAGACGTACTCAGCGGAGGGCGCCTTCACTTAAAACCTTTGGGGTCCGGCCTAGTCGCTGACGTGCGGGGGCCCGCTTGTCGGGTTTCTCTTCCTCCTCTCGCACGCCTGGACAGAGAGCAGGGGCGGGTTCAGATGATGATTGCCGGCGACAGGGGGAACCAAACGATGTGCTCCGGGTATGCACGTGCTTGGGAGGAGATTTCGCATCCATTGGAGGAGGTTAGGGGAGAGGCGAAGCTCGAGGGCGAGTAGCCCTTCCTCCATGGCGGAGGGGAGCTTCGGGAGGGAATGGAGTTTGGCATACCGTGGCTCCTGGGTAAAAATGGAAGTGGGAAAGGGTTCTCGGGGTCGATTTGGAGCTAATGGAGGAGAGCATGGAGGGGAAGCAGCTCTGGTTGCTCAGAATTGACCGGAGGGCGGCGGCGGCCCAAACTGCCAGAGTCGGAGAGAACAACGGCCTCTGGAGGAATGGGAGCTAGAAGGGCCTTGCTATGGCATCGAGGAAAGTTCATGCCTAGCGTGCAGAGCTCAGAGTGGGTTTATATAGGCACGGAGAGGCGGTGACTCACCACCACTGTGGTTTGCAGGACGACATGGCGATGCTAGCGGGGCACGACGTGGCTGCAGGAGCTGGGGGATGAGAACGGCCTGCTCACGAGGGCAGCTGGCGAACAGAGGAGGCTTGGGTGGCGCCGTCCATGGCAGGAACGGACGCGGCCGCAGGCGTGCCGCCAAGAAGGTTGCTGCAGCGACGCTGCAGGGAGCCAGGGGGCGGTCGAGTGGGGCGAGACAAGGCTATACCAGCGGATCAGATCAAGCTCCGGGGAGGGGTCAACCTGGGACGCAGCAGCTCGGGCGCACGCACGTGCAAAACGCGCGCTCTGGCTGCGCCCGATGCACGCACGGCAGGTGCTCGACGAAATGCCAGCGCGTGTTAGAGAGCTCGGGTGATGCTGTTAGTTAACATGCCGGGGTTAAGGTTAGCTAGGAGCTTAGTGCACAAGTTAGTTAGGTTAGAGGATCAAGTGTACAATGCTAACTAAAAACCATGCCAAAACTGGCCATGCACATAAGGTGTTCGACAGAATGCCAAGGGCATCAAGGCAACTCTTGGGGTGGCCAAACTCTCCAGGCTAGTGTCTCTTCAGAAGTAGGTGATGGTGGCAAGGTCATTTGGGGAAAACCAAAAACTTGCTAGTGCAAGTTTTGCAAAACTTCAGTTCTGGACAGAAGCAAAAAGGCATAATATCATGTACCAAAAAGGCTCCAATGAGTCCAACCTCCTGGACTTAAGGGTTTGGTAAGGTGTACTACAAGCAGGAGAAAGCTCATGGTCACTAGAGCAAAAATAATTAGGGATGCAGTAGAAAACACCCAACTGGGCCAGAATGAAAAAGAGGTTGATTCGCTCAAATTTTTCAAAGGACATAACTGGTTTTTTGCATAAAGTAGAATAATATACTCCTATTAACATCCCATAATTTTGGTGGAAGTTTTAAAGAAATATTTAAATAGGATGTAGTGCAAAATTGCCCACTGGACCAGATTTGAAAACTGGATGTAGAGCTCAAAATATCCAAAGAATGAAATATATTTTTGCATTAAAGTGATTTAAAAACATCACATGACATCCCCAAATTTTGGTGGGATTTTTAAATGAATTTATAAAAGGGTTGCAGTGCAAGAAAAGGCTCTAAAGCTTATAAAAATCATAAAGTTCAGGGGAAAACAACCATATAAATAATCCCACTAATAAAAGAATTTCTTTATTTGAGAGGGCAAATAAGTCCAATAATGATTGAAAAGTTTTCACTTGGGATAAAAACTCCCTAATAATAAAGAAAAGAATGGTTCTGAAATCAAAAAGGAAATCTAGAAAATAAAAGTTTAAGTTTCCTGGCAAAATTTTAATTAATAAAACAAGGTTAAAATTTTGGGGAGCCACAATGGGCTAAGTTGGGACACCCCTGCAGGGTATAAACTTTCGAGAGTCGTGCCCGCGGTTATGTGGCAGATGGGAATTTGTTAATGTCTGGTTGTAGATAACTTGACACTTGACTTAATTGAAACGCATCAACCACGTGTGTAGCGCGATGGTCTCTTTTCGGCGGAGTGCGGGAAGTGAACACGGTTTTGGGTTATGTTTGACGTAAGTAGTTTCGGGATCACCTCTTGATCATTGCTAGCTTCACGACCGTTCCGTTGTTTCTCTTCTCGCTCTTACTTGCGTATATTAGCCACCATACTTGCTTAGTCGCTGCTGCAAACACACCACTTTACCCCTTCCTTACCCATTAAGCTTTTCTAGTCTTGATACCCATGGTAATGGGATTGCTGAGTCCTCGTGGCTCACACATTACTACAACAACAGTTGTAGGTACAGGTTATGTGATGATCATGACGCAAGAGCGATGTTTGCTTGTTTTGGAGTTCTTCTTCTTCGATTAGGGGATAGGTTCCAGGTCGGCTGCCTGGGCTAGCAGGGTGGATGTCGTTTGAGTTTCTGTTTGTGTTTCATCCGTAGTCGGATGGCGCTCTTATGTAAGATGATGTTATATTCGTGTGGCATTGTATGCCTTTTGTATGTATCCCCATCTATTATGTAATGTTGATGTAATGATATCCACCTTGGAAAAGCATATCAATATGCGGTTCTATCCTTTGTGGGACCTTCGAGTCTCTTTAGGATAGTATCGCATATTGGGCATGCCAATTTGGTATCAGAGCCTCGACCGACCATAGGAGCCCCCTTGATTGATCGTGTAGTTTGGCCGTTGTTGAGTCTAGAAGAAAACTGTTTTCGGAGTCTAGTTATATCGGAGAGTAGGAATTCTTTTTACTCCCCAGCCCCTTCGTCACTCTGGTGAAGAATCTTGACATAGGTGTTTTGAGTTGCTCCTCTTCCCTTTCAAATTTTTCTTTAGGATCACGCGGTTAGTTTTTCGTTCGTTGGTTCTCAGCTCTTTTCATACGGTGCATTTCTCGTCAAGTTGACTCGAGCCTCTTCATCTTTGCCAAGTTCAATCCTCAGTTGTTTTATTTTCCCACCCGCCCACCCTTTTTCTCTTCTCGGAGCCGGAGCTCGTAATCGAGTATCCATCCTACTCGTGCGAAGTCGTTGCATTCTTTCCTCAATTATTTTCAACCGATGTCTTCTTTTCAAGCTATTCGTCGGTTCTCCCTTCCAAATTGCCTTTGTTTTTCCCGCCCTCCCACC
>NC_041387.1:432076657-432079344 GCF_002162155.2 Triticum dicoccoides
AGTCTTCCCTCAATTATTTCAACCGGTGAATTCTCGTTTTGTTCGACAGTCTTCATCTCTTTTTCTTCTCCGATGGACTCAATTCAAGTTTTTCGGGTTGATCATATCCTTTTCCTTGAAGTGCTTTCTTTGCTCATTCGCCTCTTGCCATTCAATCATTCCGGAGTGCAGAAGTCATCTCAGAAGATTCATGTTTGCATTCAATTAATTCGAGGTTGTCACCTCATTCAAATATTTCAGTTGTTCCAGTGCATCATCTATCTGTTCAACATCCCTTTCCAACGGTGTTTTTTCTCTTTAGTGGGCCCTAACCCACAGGTCTTTTCCCAGGATCTTACCTGTCTCTTCTAATTATTCCAGAGTTATCCTCAAATCCTTTTCGAAGTGTGACGTAAGAATGAATCCCATCAGTCACATGCCTTCTCCAAGAACGTTTTCAAATTCTTTCATTATTGGCTCAACCTCTTCGCTTTTCATTCTCCCGGAGTATCTCAGTAATTTTGGTGGTGTTTCTCTTTGTCATTTGAAGAACGAAGAAGAGTTTTCCTCTCAATATTGCCCGTTCTCTTGAAGATTCATGGTTCAAGCTTCATATTATCCTCTCGAATTATTCCATTTGTTAGATATTCCTTTTCCTCACCCATCCGGAGTATGTCAGGAGTTGTTTTTCCATTTCTTTTCACGGGAGGCCATCATTCTAGCTATCGTGACCCAATTATCCCGGCGCATCTGTCAAGTATTCTTTATCATCTCGTTATCTCTTTGTTATTTTGCATCTAAATTCCCTCTAGCATATTTGTTCTTCTAATTCTTCCCGGTGATTCATTCTTTTTCATCAGCCATTTTCGAATTCTTACGGTGGTTCCTTCAGATTCCTTTCCTTGGTTATCATATTAATTCATTCGTTCTTTCCAATCCTACTGGTGGTTCATGAAGACCTTCTCAAGTTTGCGATATGTCACTTCTCAATCCTTTTCAAGAAGAATAAGTAGTATGCTAAATCCATTATTTGTCATCAATTTAATTTGATGAAGGATAAGCATACAATAAATCTTATTCTTATTTCCTCAAAGTGATTAATCCCTTTCTACGGAGTTTGTTCTTGATGAATAAATTCTAGTTCCAAGTGTTTTCATATTTTATTTTCTGGAGTTCAAAATTACTCGGCCATTTCGTCGGAACCTTCATCTAAATCATCGCAAGCTTTAATCTTATTCTTTCATCCTTCATTCTATCTCATAATCCTTTTGTAACCGGAGTTCTTCATGGTGGTTTTTCATGATTTAATTCATTCTTCAAGAGTTCATCAAGATTCTTGTTGGTGGAGTTCAAGTATCTTTCTTCTCGCGTCTTGAAGTGTAATTAATTCTTCGTATTCTTTTGAAGTGGAGTTTTGCATTTCTTCATTCTTCTCAGCTATCCAATCATTTCCGTTTGTGGCCGGTTATCACCTTATGATCTTGAGATGTTACCTATAAGACCACAACATGCTTATTCTTTTCGTTGTTGATTTTCTCAACAACTCCGTTTAAACCTTCCTTCTAAAGATGCTTTCAATTTCATTCGTGGCACAAGTTGTCATTTTCTTCTCCGTTCTTTTCATTCAACTCTTTCAATTCTTCTGGAGGTTTTGTGTCATGTCTTCATCAAGTATCATTCCATCCTCTCGAGCTCGTGTTCTATTCCTCCATGTTTCAGCCGGAGTGTTGCCTAAATCCTTTCAGTCTTATTCGTTTCTTATCTCGTTCTAACCGGAGTGGTTTCATAGTCTATCTGATTATGTGAGTTTTTGATTCTCGTCATTCTCGTCATTCCTCTCTTCTTCTCGAGTGCTCTCGATTCTTTGCTTCTTCTCTTGAGTTCTTGTTTCACCTCATCCCTTTTCCCTTCCGTCTCGGTCCTAAGATCTTGGGATGAGATCTCTTTTTAGTGGAGGAGTGTTGCAATGCCCCAGATTCGATGCGCCGGGTGTCTTCCAGTTATTCGCCGTTGTTGCCATGTCATTTGCTTGCGTGTTGCATTTTTCCATGTCATCATCTACATTTCATCTACATGTTTTTCAAAACTTGCATCCGTTCGGGTTCCCCTGGTTCTCTCCCTTGTCCGTTCAGAGTCCAGCCACATTCGCACGTGCCCCGTCGCCCCTCTCAGACCTTGTTTCGTGAGCGGGAGAAAAACGTTCTCGGAATGGGCCGAGGTTTGCCGAGTGGCCTTTGTATATCACCGGCGGGCCGACCGTCAAATTTCGTTCCATTTGGAGGTCATTTCATGCCCCAACTGTTAACCGCGTAGCCGGAAACCCCTCTCTCTTTGCAGCCCAGCACCCTTCACCACAGTCCACTAGCCCATCCAAACCCACTTCATGCTCTCGGTCGTTCGATCATGATCGTGTGGGCGAAAACTGCACCTCATTTGGACTCTCCTAGCTCCCTCTACCTATAAATATGTGCAACCCCGTCCAAAATTGCAGTCTAAACCTAGATCCACTCCTCCTCCGCGCGTCCGAACGCGTCTGCGTCGCGCCGGACATGTCCATCGCCGCCACCACGTCACTCCAGCCAACCCGAAGCCGCCATGTCAGCCTCGCCGCCGCCTAGATCCACTCGGCCGCCGCCACGTGGGCGCCCGCCGCCCCGCGCCTCTTGCCGCCCCGCGCCTCCCGCCGCCCCGCGAGGCCCACGCCTGGC
>NC_041387.1:432079691-432116911 GCF_002162155.2 Triticum dicoccoides
CGTGCCGGTGCCCGCTCACCGCCGTCCTCTCGACCGGAGACCTCACCCGGTCACCTCACCGTTTCTCCGCCGCCACGCCGGATCCCGCCGGCCGCCACCCGTCCTTCGTAACCGCGCTCGCCGCCGCAGCGGCCGAGGCCCGCACGCGCCCTCACGAGTCCTGCCGGTCGCCGCCGCCGTGGCCCCGCGCCTCCCTCCGGTGGTCGCCCGACCCCACCGTCGGTGAGCAAAGCACCGCCGCCCTTCACCTCTCCTCCGCCGGCCTTAGCAACCACGCCCGCCATCCCTCGCCTCCTCCGTCGGACCAGCCATACCCGCCACCTCCGGCGACCTCGCCGTCGTCGCCAGCCGCCGCCAGCGATCCGGATCTGGTCTAGTGGACCAGATCCACCAGGCCCGCGAACCAAACGCCTCCCCCACGCCCGGATCTCTCCGTCCCGGAATGTCCCCGTCCACTTTTCGCGAAGGTAAAATCTGCCAAGTCCCTGATATATCATCTCATGTGTGCATGTTCGAGTGATCATAACTCCAGGTGTGCTGCTCCATTTTGTGCGTGTAATATATCAAAATGTTCATTGTGAGATGGTCTTCATTTTGTTCCATTGTGCCATGCTTGTTTGAGTTAGTCTTGATGCCCTAATCATCGTTGCAAGAGTGCTATATGATGTTAACCTGCGGAAACTGTTATAACTTGGTGATTTGTCTTTTTCATTGCATTTTGTGTGTGCATCCTATGAGCTTCATGTATACATGAGTATTGAGATACATCATGCCATATTTACAGTGGTGCAATCCATGTATTTTTGTAAGTCTTGTAGTGAGTGCATCGAGCTCGTGGAGTAGGGTACTTGCTGTTGCTGTTTTGCTAGGCTGAATCTTCTATATCATGATGCTATGTAAACCTGCTTCTACGAGTCATTCTGTGCATAATTTGGAGATGTTTACTAAGGATGTTTTGCTGTACATGTCATGGTTTATCCATCCATGCCCCTGGTTGTATTTGTATCCTGTTGTAGCTTGTTGTAATCTTGCTCTCAAATTGCTAAATAATGTTGCTGTCAGCCCGTTAACATTAAGTTCAGTTTTGCCATGTGCTTTGCTAGTGATCCATGCACCCTATGACCATGCTATTGCCATGTTTAGCTTCATAATTATGCCGCCTTACTGTTGGTCACCCTTTCATGCCATGTATTCTTTGTGGTGAGTTGTACAAGCTCACCAACATTCCTACTTAACATTGTTGCTGCCATATCGGAATTTTATCATATCACTTGCCATATTTGCATGGATGCTACCATCTTTTCTGTTTATCTTTGGAATAAGTTCAGTAAGGGAGTTTTGTTCTTTGTCTTTAGTACTAGCACACCATGCATTATTTTGCCATGTTAAGTTCTTGTAACATGTTGTTTGATAGCTCTAAACATTGCAACCTGATGTTATTTCTGCCATGTCCAGTGATTTCTGCTAAGTCTGCGAAACTGTTATTATTTGCAATCTTGCCATGTCCTTTTGAGCGTTATATTGTTTTCTGAAGATAGCTCAGTGTTCATGTTTTTTCATGGTTTACCTGTACTTTATGCTCATGCCTTTTGTTTTCACGTTGAGATGTTGTAGCATATTGTTTTGATGCTTGCTAGATGCCTAGTTGCTGTTTTGGACAGCTTGTCCTTTAAACTTGTTTCATGTGTATGTGTTGAACCGTTGCTCCGTTTTGAGTGTGCTCTACATGAAACTTGCTTGATTTTGCATGAAGTTTCATGTTATCATGTTGCATCCATGTTTTGAGAGTGTTTGCTTGATGTTTGTATGCATTGTGCATCAATGCCATGTTTAACTTGTTTTGCTCACATCTTCTAGGCCGTAGCTCTGAATTAAATGAACTTTATATGTAACTTGACTAGAATCTCGTGTAGATCATCTTGGTGCATCTTAACTTTCTGTTTAACATAAGGTTTATTCAGTTATGGACCAATTTATAAATTTGCATATGCGGGCTTACCGGAATTGTTATATGTTGTTTCCGGCCTCATTTAACCTTGCTTTGAGGTGTTGTTCTTGTATGCATCATCTCTTGCCATCAGCAGCTTCATGTAGTCTTGTCTTGCATCATACTTGGTTGAGCATCATGTCATGTATATGTGTGGTGTGTTTACCATGTTGTGTGCTTCTTCTCGATAGTTCCTGTTTCGCTGCGATAGTGAGGATTCGTTCGTCTACGCCTGGTTCGGCTTCATCCGTTCCTCTTCTTCATGAACTCGTTCTTCTTCCTAGAGGGATTTCAGGCAAGATGACCATCACCCTAGATCTCACTACTATCATTGCTATGCTAGTTGCTTCGTTCTATCGCTATGTTGCGCTACCTATCACTTGCTCTTCAAGCCTCCCAATTTGCCATGTCAGCCTCTAACCTTGTCACCCTTCCTAGCAAACCATTGTTTGGCTATGTTACCGCTTTTGCTCAACCCCTCTTATAGCGTTGTTAGTTGCAGGTGAAGTTGAAGATTGCCCCATGGTGGACAACATTTTGTTGGGATATCACAATATCTCTTATTTAATTAATGCATCTATATACTTGGTAAAGGGTGGAAGACTCGGCCTTATGCCTGGTGTTTTGTTCCACTCTTGCCGCCCTAGTTTCCATCATACCGGTGTTATGTTCCTTGATTTTGCGTTCCTTACGCGGTTGTGTGATTTATGGGACCCCCTTGACAGTTCGCTTTGAATAAAACTCCTCCAGCAAGGCCCAACCTTGGTTTTACCATTTGCCTCACCTAGCCTTTTTCCCGTGGGAGTCGCGCTCCCGAGGGTCATCTTTATTTACCCGCCGGGCCTATGCTCCTGGGAGTGTTGGTCCAAACTAGAGCACTGTGCGGGACCATCCCTTGGCAACTTGTGTTACATTGGTACCTGTACGCTTTGCTTATCCGGTGTGTCCTGAGAACGAGATACGTGCGACTCCTATCGGGATTGTCGACACATCGGGCGGCTTTGCTGGTCTTATTTTACCATTGTCGAAATGTCTTGTAAACCAGGATTTTGAGACTGATCGGGTCTTCCTGGGAGAAGGAATATGCTTCGTTGACCGTGAGAGCTTGTGATGGGCTAAGTTGGGACACCCGTGCAGGGTATAAACTTTTGAGAGCCGTGCCCGCGGTTATGTGGCAGATGGGAATTTGTTAATGTCCGGTTGTAGATAACTTGACACTTGACGTAATTAAAATGCATCAACCGCGTGTGTAGTCGTGATGGTCTCTTTTCGGTGGAGTCTGGGAAGTGAACACGGTTTTGGGTTATGTTTGATGTAAGTAGTTTCGAGATCACCTCTTGATCATTGCTAGCTTCACGACCGTTCCGTTGTTTCTCTTCTCGCTCTTATTTGTGTATATTAGCCACCATACTTGCTTAGTCACTGCTGCAACCTCACCACTTTACCCCTTCCTTACCCATTAAGCTTTGCTAGTCTTGATACCCATGGTAATGGGATTGTTGAGTCCTCGTGGCTCACAGATTACTACAACAACAGTTGTAGGTACAGGTTATGCGATGATCATGACGCGAGAGCGACGTTTGCTTGTTTTGGAGTTCTTCTTCTTCGATCAGGGGATAGGTTCCAGGTCGGCAGCCTAGGCTAGCAGGGTGCATGTCGTTTGAGTTTCTGTTTGTGTTTCATCCGTAGTCGGATGGCGCTCTTATGTAAGATGATGTTATATTCATGTGGCATTGTATGCCTTTTGTATGTATCCCCATCTATTATGTAATGTTGATGTAATGATATCCACCTTGCAAAAGAGTATCAATATGCAGTTCTATCCTTGGTGGGACCTTCGAGTCTCTTTAGGATAGTATCGCATATTGGGCATGACATCAATGCATATGATGACATGGCAAAGTGTGACACGCAAGCAAATGACATGGCAAGGACGACGAATAACTGGCGGACACCGGGCGCATCGGATCCGGGGCGTTACAAACAGTCATAACATAGGGTGACACAGAACTAGCTCCAATTCATCAATGTAATGTAGGCATGTATTCCGAATATAGTCATACGTGCTTATGGAAAAGAACTTGCATGGCATCTTTTGTCCTACCCTCCCGTGGCAGCGGGGTCCTAATGGAAATTAAGGATATTAAGGCCTTCTTTTAATAGAGTACCAGACCAAAGCATTAACACATAGTGAATACATGAACTCCTCAAACTATGGTCATCACCGGGAGTGGTCCCAATTATTGTCACTTCGGGGTTGCCGGATCATAACACATAGTAGGTGACTATAGACTTGCAAGATAGGATCAAGAACTCACATATATTCATGAAAACATAATAGGTTTATATCTGAAATCTTGCCACTCGGGCCCTAGTGACAAGCATTAAACATAGCAAAGTCATAGCAACATCAATCTCAGAACATAGTGGATACTAGGGATCAAACCCAAACAAATCTAACTCGATTACATGATAAATCTCATCCAACCCATCACCGTCCAGCAAGCCGACGATGGAATTACTCATGCACAGCGGTGAGCATCATGAAATTGGTGATGGAGGATGGTTGATGATGATGACGGCGACGGATTCCCCTCTCCCGAGCCCCGAACGGACCCCAGATCAGCCCTCCCGAGAGGTTTTAGGGCTTGGCGGCGGCTCCCTATCGTAAAACGGGATGAATCCTTCTCTCTGATTTTTTTCTCCCCAAAAGTCAATATATGGAGTTGGAGTTGAGGTCGGTGGAGCGTCAGGGGGGCCACGAGGCAGGGGGGCGCGCCCCCCACCCTCGTGGACAGGTGGAGGCCCCCTGACATGGATTCTTCTTCCACTATTTTTAATATTTTCCAAAAAATATGTTCCATGGAGTTTCAGGTCATTCCGAGAACTTTTGTTTCTGCACATAAATAACACCATGGCAATTCTGCTGAAAACAGCGTCAGTCCGGGTTAGTTCCATTCAAATCATGCAAGTTAGAGTTCAAAACAAGGGCAAAAGTGTATGGAAAAGTAGATATGACGGAGACGTATCAAGGAGGTCTTGCGTCGCCCGCCTCGCGAGGGTCTTGGATGCCTTGTTGATGAAGATGGGCCATACGGCCTGCTGGCTTAGCCACGCCGCGGGCCGCAGGCAGGCAAGTCTGGGGACCCCCGTTCCCAGGACGCCGACACACGTACATACAACGGCCAGTGTGCAAGAAAGAAAATACGGCCACATACGTACATACAGGAAGGGTCTCGAATGCCTACTCGCGCATACGTACGGCCAGGGCTCGTGTACATGGCTGGGTCGAAACAGAGAAACTGCGTCGTCATCGTCTTCATGGGGAGCCAACCGGCTAGTTCGGATCGGAATGCATCGTCGTGTTCCTCCGGAGGTCTTGGACGGAACCGCCGATGGAAACAAGGCCCGGCGTACCGCAGAACGGAAGAAACGCCTTGTGTTCGACCAGCCACGATCGAAACGGGGGTCATGTTGATCGGGTGGGGTGGGGCCTACCGCAAAACGTAGGAAACAGACTTGTGTTGGAGCGCTACGGTCGAAACGGGGGTCCTATTCATTGGGAGGGATGTGGCATACCGCAAAACGGGACTCCACGGGATATTGTTCATCTCCACCGTCAACCCCCTCCAGCCTCCACGGGTACTGTTCATACATCATTGACCTCCTCCAGCCTCCACCTGCGACTGTTCATGCACGGGCTCCTGTTCATCTAGCCTCCACCGTGCACTACTCCACCGGCTACTTTTCAACCAGCCCTCTCCACGGGCTCTTGTTCAACCACCCCTCCACGGGCTACTGTTCATCCAGCCCTCCACCGTCTACTATTCATCCTGCCCTCCATGGGGTGGTCCTGTTCATCCAGCCCTCCATGGGGTCCTGTTCATCCAGCCCCAACCGTCTCAATCTATCAGGGTCCTATTCATCCAGAGGCAACACCACGGGGTCCTGTTCATCCACCCCCACCGGGAACTGTTCATCCAAACCCCCCTAGTAATGCTCACTGTTCATCTAGAGGCAACATTGATCGGCTTCAGTTAGCAGCAGTAGCGAAGGAATTGCTCGATTGGGTCTAGTTAACAGCCATCAATCGATCGCTCAGGTTCAGTAACGCATAGCGTACAGTACAATCGCTCGGGTTCAGTTAGAGCCCAACGCCTGGCACCCACACGCGTGCGTGTATGAGAGAAATGCGCATCGCTCGGTACCGACCACCCACCCTAACCGGGAACACCCCGATATTTTCCTCACCCTCGCTTCTACCACGTTTATTTCGTGATGGACGGCCCAAAGAATGTCATGCAGCTGCGTCTCCGGCCCGCCCAGGAAGAAAAACCCATTTTCTGTCATGATTTTTTGTCATAGAAGTAGGACCCCACCACATCTATGATGATACCGGGTTTTGTCACAATTATCGTCATAAAAGTGTCATAAGTATGACAGCAAAAAATTTCGTTCGGCCCAAAATGTCACGGATGTGTCTTTTTTTTGTAGTGTCGTCCTAAGATTGATCATGCTAACTAGTCCATATTTCCGGGTGCACTTGTCGATCAATGAGTTAGGATTGTGAAAATCCCTCGCTCCTTTGATCATATCGTCTTGCCCTGAACGCAAGATTGTTCTCGAGCTTACTAATATATCGGTGGTCCGCGATTTTTCGAATATATTCTCAGAAGTATCACCAGGTTGACCCCTGACCGCTATGTTGAGCTCGTGTTCAAGTTGGTTTATCCCTCTAAACCACCCTTTCTCCAAGATTCCGTGTTGAATACCCCTGAGCTAGTTGGTTAAGACAAACAACAACTTGGAGAGTTGGAAGATAAAAGCTTGTCTGACTTAGTTCCTGTTAAGGGATATCTTTTGTGTGTGTGTGTGTTGAAGAAAGATGATATCTTCATCAGTTGGTCCTCGTGATCGGTTATTGGATCTATTGTCTTGTCCAAACTTTGATTTGAGTGTGGGCTATCCTCAAATCAAATCAGAACCAACGATGTTCGTAATGTTGTCTTACTCGTGGTTGATCCCTCGGGCATACACAATTACATCCTTTGGTCTGACCAATGCTATCACCGTGTTCACCTAATTATGGAATTCCATCTATATGGAAGCCTGGATGGTTTGTTGTTGATCCCATTGACAACAATTTCATCTTGTCCATGATTCATGTTGAAGATCTAAGTTAGTGTTGGAAACTTTGTAAGAAATGCTTTCGTGTTCCGTTCATGAAGCTTATGCTTGGATGGAAGAAGTGACTTCCTCGAATTCATGCAAATTCTATGCAAGTTGCCACCGTGAATACGAGAAAGATTGTTTTTGCTTCCTCTGGAATCATCCCAAGTTAGTCATGCACGTGCGAAGTGCTCTATGGTTTGATAGGTTGGCCGCCTCCATTCTATATGTGTTTCCTAGCACAACAAGCCACTGAATGTCTTGTTTAAGGAGAAGAAGTTCCTTCTTAAGAGCATACCTTATGCAAGGACTTTGATATCCTCGACGATGGTTCCCCACCTGAACTCGATAGTGTTTTATTATAAGACTACTATGTGGCCATTCTTGTCTTGGACAACATGCTCACATGTATGTAGCAGAACCAGCTGATGTTTTGGAGCTTCCTATCGTAGTTCATTTCCCGAGAATCTCGCAACATCATCTCATCGATTTGTGTTGCAAACTTTTTTTCAGACAGGCTGTCTGAAATATTCCGTTACCAACCAGATCTGAATGTCAGGCAGATATGATGGTTGGAACTTTTCCAAGATCTATTTTATAGGTCCCGACAAGGTTGATGTTCTGGCCAACACACCTAGCCGTAAGATCTATCATTGTAGCATCTTGATTGAGCAAGTTGACCGTCTTCTCCATTAGGATTTCGAGTGACTTATTATAGAAGTTGTTCCTTATGGATCCTTTTGTATTCCGAAGTCCAACCTTTACTTGATGGCTATGTTGATGCTTTTAAGCATGACCGTGGTAAGCAGTACATCAAGGAGAACATTAGAAGCGGAGTGCTAAATGTCTCTCGGTCGATCATCTAGGTTTTGTTCCTTGGCATTGCTAAGGTAAAATCTGATAAAGTGTTGTCCTATTTTGTATCTGCATACTCCATCATGATTCACCAGGTTAGTATGATGTGTTGCCACGATCCTCGGCACAGATGTTGGTAAAACCTTGATGAATATGGAAATGCTCTAGTTCATGAAAGCACGCTCAGTCACTAGGTTATATCCTCGGTAACAACTGGAATGTGCCTTCCATTTGCCGAGTTGTTCTATAACCATAGTTCCTTTCCGATTTGAGTATGGCATTTCTTCGAACTCCTTCAAACGATTGTTTGTGAATTTCCTTAGGCTAGTATAGAGAGTTTCAATGATCTCGGTATCAAAAGTAATTCTTTTTGCCACTTAAGGGAATAATTTTACGAGTCACCTCTCCCATGGTGCCCCTTTATGGGATCATGGTAATTGTTTCCTTGATACTTTGAAACCCTCGTCAAATTGTTTCTTCCGTCCCTCCTGATGCATGTTTTGCCTCTCAGCTCCAGAGATGTTTCTATGTCTCATTCTGTGAGTTGATCTTGAGATGATTAAGATGATCCTAAGTTGCTCGAACCTCAAGAAGATCGATTCTTCTAAAATTCTCCCTTTCTTCTCGTTGTCATGTTGGATGTAGTTCTCAAAGCAAGACGTCGAGATCAAGGTGATGCAATGAATCAACATCCTCAAGAAGGACATGCGGATCGTGAAGATTGTGTTAGCTTGTGTCCCTCTGTCTTCTTACCTCAGGACTTGAATCTCGGGACGAGATTCTTGTTTAGTGGGGGTGAGTTGTCAGAGCCCTAGATCAGTCCTTGTTTGTCTTTGCTTGATCTTCATGTCATCATGTTTAAATTCAAATGAATTTGAATTGGGGATGTTCAAACCCTAGCATCAAATGGAATTCAAATAGGTTCAACCTAAAAATATTTTCAATGAACCTGAAATGCCCTTCATAAAAGTACATCATTTTTGTTTTGGTCCGGAACCTATGCCAAAAATTGTGCTCACTTTTTTTAGGACACTCTGGGTTATTGAATTAAATCATATAGTATTTGTTCTTGGACATTTAACTGCTATACATAATTTTAAACGTCCAAATAATCTTGAAGGTAAATGAGGGCTGTTGGAAATAATCTAAACAGTGCCCAGAAATATTTTCAGGATTTTTGAAAATGCTCTGGCATTTTAAAATAAAGCCCAAACAACTGCAAAAAAATAGAAAACAAAGAAAATAGAAGAGAGAGAGAGAGAGAGAGAGAGAGAGAGAGAGAGAGAAGGCCAGAGGCCACTTACCTGGACAGGTCGAGCCCACCTGGCCTGGTGCCAGTCATCCCTAACCTCTGCCAGGAGGCAGAGGCGGGCCAGCGCACGCGCGCGCGAGGCGCCACACCCCCTCCTGCTTGCCGCCAAGTCTATGGACGTGTCGGTGAACGCCCAGAGCCGTCCCGATCCAGCCCCACTCCCTCCTGCTCTTCCCCCTCGCCTCTGCACCACCATAGATGGACACCGCCTTCGCCGCCGCCCGCTGTTGCCGCGTCCACCGCCACCCCCTTGCCTCTCTGACGTGCCCCTGAGCTCCGCCTCATCGCCATCGCCAACTCCGTCGACGCACGTGACGCCAAACGCCCCCAAGCGACGACCCGAGCTCTTCTTCAACCTCCGGCCGCTGGAGGTCGCCTTCGCCGCACCGCCCGCTCCAGACCATCTCCGAGCTTGCTGACCTTCTCGTCCGACTCATTGTGAGCCTCTGACCCCGAACATCCCTCTCTTCTTCCTCGTAGGCCAACGTAGCCACCGGACAGCCTACGCCCGAACGCGCCGCCGCCTGAGCTCGTCGCCCATGCAGCTCTGGTGACAAAATGGTCACCCCGGCGAGTCCAATCTGCTCCCTGCAATGCGTAGCACCCCGCTAGCCTTTCGCTTCGCTCGTTTGCGCACCGCAACTTTAACCCCGCGCGCACCTGAGCTCCGGGAACCGCGGCCGAGCTCCTCGCCGTCGCCTCAGGCCGCCCCAGGCCCGGCTGGCTAAACACCGGCGGGGTTGACCCTATTTGACTGAGGTTTGACCTCCCCTGGGTTCCTGACGTGTGGGCCCAGGCCCCTACTTAATTAGTGTTAGATTTGATTAGGGTTAATTAACTTAGTTAATTAGATGAGTCACTGACGCGTGGGCCCCCCCCTGACTCTTTTAGTTAGTATTAGGTTAACACTAATTAATTTAGTATTAGCTAGTTAGTCACTGACGTGTGGACCCCACTAGTCAGGTTTGACCTGGACCAGCCCTGTTGACCCGCTGACATCATAGTGACGTCATGATGACACAATAAAGTATTCTCTGGATTTATTTTTATTCAGGAAATTCCATAAAATGCTACAAACTTCAAAAAAATCATAGTAATTAACTTGTAACTCCAAATACAAAGATTTATATATGAAAATTGATCAGAAAAATCCAACCTATCCATCTGTACTAGTTTCATGCATGATAGAGCAATTTAACTTTGTTGTTTACATGAAACAAGATAATACACTTATATGAACTCATATTTTGGGTTTGCATTTGAATCTTTGATTCTAATGAAGTCGAACCACCCTGCCCAAAGCTGCATTAGCCAAAACACACTCATATTGCCATGTCATGATCATGCATCATATTGTGCATTGCATTGATCATGTTTCTTCTCTATTTGCCGGTGTTGTTCCCCCTCGGTAGACGTGGTTCCAACGTTGTGATCGTTGTCACTATTTAAGACTCAATGCTATCTTCAGAAGTGTCAGGCAAGCAAAAACCCCTTGTTCATTCCGATACAATCCCAATCTCTCACTCCTGCTCTCTTTTACTACATTAGGACAACAACGATTCAAATGTTACATGTTGTGGTAGTTGAGCCCCTTTTCCTTTGCATGACCTATCATTGGCACAGTAAATAGATGAAACCCACTAGCATGAGTAGGAGTTGTTTGAGCCCTGATGTGCCTACTCGTTCATGCTTGTTTGTCGTGCCTGCTACTGCTTAGAGTTGAGTCAGGTCCGATTCATCGAGGATGAATTAGAATGGTGATGAGCATGTCCTACTGTGTGTGAGCTAAGTGTGTGAACACGATTTGGTAAAGGTAGCGGTGAGAGGCCATGTAGGAGTACATGGTGGGTTCTCTCATTGAAACCATCCTCAGGAACAGAGTTCTGTGTTTGTGATCCATGAACAGCTACTACCACATGTTGGGCCCTGAAATATGACCCCGCTCGACTTATTAACCCCCATGTCCTCTGTCCAGGAGTTGCAAGTAGTTTCTAGTGTTTGTAGTATGCTAGGGGCCATGCACAGCGTTGACCCGATGGGTGGGCCGTGATACGGTAGGCATGTGGCACGGTGTATCGGGCGCCCATTTGGTGTCTCGGGAACCCTTCACACATTGTTCGGGGCCGTTGAGGACACCCTGGCCGGATTTCCTTGTGGATGGAACCTGAATAGGCGATAAACCAGGACTAGGGACTTGTGTGGTTAGTCAGGTCGTGGTCTACACCCATGTCGGCTTTCGCTTGTAGTCTGCCGATTACATGTCGTGTGCAGACACTAAGTGGTGGAAACATGTGTGAAGAAGTACACCCCTGCAGGGTTATAAATGATCTATTCGAATAGCTGCGCCCGCAGTAAAGGACCTCTAGGTTGCCTATACATTTCATAGATAACTTGAAGTGGATACTCTAAAACTCCCAAGATAAGCGTGAGTGCTATGGCTGGCATTCTCGTAGGGAGACATGAGCGGATCCATAGTGGTGTATTGATAGATGAATATGTGGACTCGTGTGCGCCACCTCAAAGAGTTACTTGCAGTCGTAGTTTAGGATAGCCACCGAGTCAAAGTTGGCTTGCTATAGTTAAACTCCACCACCCCCCTTTCTTGATATCGATGCGTATGTAGTTAGTTCTGATGTAAGTCTTGCTAGGTACATTTGTACTCACATTTGCTTAATTTATGTTTTTGCAGAGAGACTTCAGTCTCACAAGTAGTTCCGCATGGACTTAGACGTTTAGCTTGTTACCTCAGCTACGATCTTTTGCCCTCGGCAGGGTCTTGTAGATAGTCAGGCTTCTCAGCCTTTTCTTTTGTAGTTGTCTGTACCCAGACAAGTTAAGCTTCTGCATGTGCTTGTTGCTTGTATGCTCTGTATGTTGGGTCATGAGACCCATGTTTGTAATACTTGGATCCTCGGAGCCTAATGAATAAATACTTTGAGTCGTAGAGTTTTGTTGTGATGCCATGTTGTATTTACACATATCAGGCATATTGTGTGTATGATTGAAATGCTTGGTATGTGTGGGATTCGACAACCTAGCTATTTATCCTTGGTAGCCTCTCTTATGGGGAAATGTAGTCTAGTGCCTCCACTGAGCCATGGTAGTCTGCTACAGCCTGATTTACCGGAGTACTGCTAGCCCAGTTACTACTGCTCCAGAACACTTAGACTGGCCGGCATGTGATCCACTTCGTTACTGTGTCTGTCCCTTCGGGGAAATGTCATGCGGTGACTTCTGGAGTCCTGCTAGCCTGCTACAGCCCGGGTTCCCGGAGTCCTGTTAGCCCAGTTGCTACAATCCGGATTCACACGCTGATGACCGACACGTTCGATGTTGGTTCATGTATGCTTGTCCCCGTAAGTTAGCGCCACTTTGGGTACACGACTAGTCATGTCGGCCCGGGTTCTCTGTCATATGGATACTAGCGACACTATCATATATGTGAGCCAAAAGGCATAAACGGTCCTGGGCCAGGTAAGGTGGCACCGGTGGGAATATCGTGCGTGAGGCCCAAAGTGATATGATGTGATACATGCTAGATCGGTGTGACTTAGGATCGAGGTCCTGACACTCATGTTCTATTATAGGTTGGATTTTCATGACCTAGCTCCAGACTCCCTTCTCAACATCTCGACGTTTATCGTCATGTGTGAAGCTTTCCTCTGCATCCCCCCACACTTTGGTCTATGGCTCAAGACCTTCAGCGTGAAGCCGAAGGTGGTCGACAGGGAGCAGGTGGAGTGTGGTGGTGCTACGATGAGCAAACTCGCCAAAGCTATTTGGCCGAAAGGTACCTTCAAAGAGGCCCCAGATTCGTGGCAGCGGGAATGGTTCTATGTTACTGAAGCTCGTGGCACCAAAAGGGCAGCCATGCCTGTGTTCTGGTCTAGCCCTCCGTCGCACCTCGCATCGTCGGTTAACAAGGGACTATATTGGGGATCAACTAATGAGGTGCAAACGCTTCAAAATCATATTCAGAGCATCCTCCAAAAAGATATCGGTCTCATTAACGTGATCCAGGTGATACTAGCCCGTCGGATCCTCCTGTTCCAGCGACGGCCTCTCTGCATGTGGGAGTTCAATCCAGAAGGACCACGGACCCTTTAGCAATACATAGGGGGATGTGGAAATTATTCTTCAAGACTCGAAAGCAGTGGCCAGATACATTCGAAGACATTGTCCTTGCCTGTAACCATCCGGATACCTCCGTAAGTTTTCAATTTATGAATGAAACTTGATTTTATTGTCTCATAGCAATGTGCTAAGAAACCTATCCTTGACCATGGCTAGATAAAGAAGGCGGAGCACATTAGGTGTTCGGCTCCACTTCCCGAAGATTCAGCCAATCCTGTGTTGATGAGGATGCTGGCCCCGACATCGTATCAAGTGCCGACTAAGGAGAGCACAGAGGTCGAAGGTGACCTCCACTCTAAAGATGCAACGGATGTTACGTCCGGGGAGACTGAGACTCCCTCTTCCGAAGACGAAGGCGAAGGAAATGAAGAAGGTGATATACCTTCTCCCCACGGGAAGAAAAGGACTGCCTCCAAAGACTTGTAGGCAAAGGCACCCAAGAGAGGGAAGACATCCCTGTCGGGTGGATCGGGCTTGGAAGCCGATGTTGCCACCGGGCACCATCATAGGGGGAAGCCCCTCGCCGAATCGTAACTGAATAAGGATGCTATAGACATATCCCCTTTTTTGAAGGGGTAACATTTAAGTTATATGTTTGCAGTCCGGCCCGCTCTCTTCCTCAACAGTCCTCCTCATGGGGGACTTACTTCCGGAGATGATGGAGAGCAAGATACCCCCACAAGCATCCTCGCCCCTTAGGGCGAACGACTCCGAAGTGTCGTCTTGGAGGATCTCTCCTGATCAGCAAGCGGCACGGGGGACAATTAAAACGGGTCCCAAGGGTGATACTTTGACCATCAAGGATCCCGGGGGTTCAACCCCCATGGGAACGAACAACGAAGGACCCGAGCTATCCGGTTTACAGCCAAAGACGACTCTAGGGTCGAGTAAGAGCACCCCTTTGAAGGGAGTCCATACTCCTGTAGCAACTTGCAAGAATCCGGAGGCGCCGGATCCTCTGATGGGCACATTGCAGAGTGCGTCCATGTCAGAGGAACACTGTACCTTATTGGGTACGGTGGTTGAGAGGATTCTGTCCGCAAAAAGAAGATTGAATGAAGCCTTCATGGGCCTGCTAAGAGGCTTCTAGGTATGCAATATCGTGTTTGTAATTGCTCTTGTCATGAAAAAATGTATCTATGCATAGGTAGTAGCCCCTGAGGCTCTGGTCGGTTCCCACAAGGAAGCGATCAGAGGATAAAAAAGATACGCTCAGGTGGTAACACAAAAAAATTGAAACAGGTAGTTGTGGAGACCGCCCAAGCTACGGAAGTTGTAGATCTAAAGAAGAAACTGGAGGTGGCGGATGAAGACGTCACTCTTATTAACAGGCGGCTCGACGAGGCGCAAGGTATATGTTGGGACAGCTTGTTTATGCATACATACTAGTATGAGCATGAAGCTAAAGATCCTATATTGTGATATGCATAACTGTAGATGGTGATGCCATGGTTGAGATTCTTTGGGCTGAACTTGCCCGGGCCAAGGAGCAGGCCAGAGTAAGCAAAGCTCCTGCTGAAAAGGCGGCTGCTGATTGAAAGGTCGAACAGGCCATGCGACTCCAGTGCGAGGAGAGAATATCTTCCATAGAGCGAGAGGTAAAGGATGCCAATGGCAAATGCCAAACACTCGAGGAGGAGAACAAGGCCAAAGTGGCCGAACTCGACAAGGCATAAAAGAGGCCAGAGAAGCACAGTCCGAGTCTAGAGCGGCTCAGGAGGAAATCCGGCAAGCCAGTGAGATAGCCGCTGGTAAGCCCTTTCTTTTATAGAATAAGTTCGGTAACCCAAAGTATGCTCTGCTTAATCAATTGTGGAGTTCCCCAGACGTTGTCATGGACCTGCCGAGGAGTGTCTCCAACGAGACACAATTCTTCCAAGCGCAGGAAGGACGTGCTATGGTGAAGCTTTTTTGGTCCCAATTCGACGCGTCACGGCGTCCGGTGTTACTGAACGAACAGATGGCCCAGTGGGCCGAGCTCCACAAGATGTCCAGAGCTGCCATGAAGTACATCATGGTCCGGCTGCGGCCGGCTGAACCCATTCCGAATAGCTATTTCGGTTATGTGTAGTGACTTGTCGATGCAGTGCCGCGTATCGACGCCATCAAGCGCTCATTGTGCATAGAAGGTGCCTGGACAGCCTTTTCCCGCGTCAAGATATACTGGGCGAAAATGAAGTCCACCAATGTTGTAGCTAAGGGTACGCTCGGAGGCAAGGACCATTGCGCACCGGAGCATTATTTTGAAGATGACCTGAAGGGTGCCCGTTTGATAGAGGGTCAATGATCGAAGATTATTATGTTCGAATAAATGTACCAAAATTGTGAAAACAATATTATGATACATTAAGGCTGTTTTTTATACTTCTGCCCGAAAGTTTTGATTCCTCCTCTGCGGCCATTTTTGTATAATCTGAAAGTTTGCCAGTCGTCGGCTTCGGCCCCCTCGCATATACTACGGGGGTGTTCGGAAGAGCACTTGATCACACTTGACCCGACGTCTTGGTCCGTGAAGGACGTGTCAGTGCGGTGAACTAGGCAATCGGACAATAGGGCTTTAACACTTTCACTTAGCCATAGGAGTTTGACGGTGGGTCTACGATATAGCCCCCTGGATGTACGCGGTTATCCGAATACGGCGCATTACATAGGTGACCAGAAGAACGGTCCTTCGTGTAATACGTTGGAAATCGGGAAAGATTCTGGTAAGTCATTGAGTGGTTGGCCAGCTCTCGCCGCATCATGACATTCAATTTTCGGCTTTCTCTACTGAGGTGTTTGACCAGGTGAACCAGAAACACAATCGCAGTAGTTCTCCCTTTACTACCCTAGCCGATAGGACGAAACATAAGGTAGTAAGCACAGGAGCCGGGCAACCCAACTATTGACCATAGACATGATTCGGAGCTGATGCATATAAGGCCAAACTTGTGACACCGAAGTACGCTATAAAGCTGTTCGGACTTGTCGGCAACTCATGTGTTGCCATATCGAGACCCTGGCAGTTTGTGCCAAGGTGCATGCGTGAAACAACTGAAGAAGCAAAATTCAGTTCTAGAAAAAGTGAATATTGAATACAGATTATGTTCACTGGAATCTGATTGATACATCAAGCGCAATCTTACAGATTACAACACCACTAACCGGGCCATTTGACATGCCAGGGGTCGAAGGCTGAGGAAAAATGCACTTTACAGGTTTTAAATAAAGAGTGCGGTCTACAAAAAATCATTTGGACCTCCTGTCGTACGTCTGCGCTGCCTTTGCCTCGGCAGAAAGATTCCTTGAGAGGAATAGCCGAAGCCGAACTCAGAAAGAGTCCTTGTAAGTCCATAGGATGAACAGGCTTTTGATTCACCCGTGATAAAAAGTTAAGAAATAGTTAGAAAAAGGAAGAGGGTTATAGGAGTGCGAACTGCGTTGTGGGCCTTTCTGTATTGTTCCTCCGCCGATGACTAAGGTATTTGAAGTGCATAATTATGCATGCATGATGCAAACTTCACGGGTATATGAGGCGAACGACAGAGGCCGAACTGCTAATCCAGCTCTGAAATTGATCAGTCCTGTGTAGTAGAGGCTGGTGGCTTGATGGCCGATGAGATACGCAGCTTAATGAGGCCGCTTTGTACTTCAGCTGCAATAGCCGCAGTATGCTCCTCTGTATAGAGGGAGCATTCCGTATTTCTGTTTATCGTGATAACACCACGTGGACAAGTCATCTTAATCTTTAGATATGCGTAGTGTGGGGCCACATTAAAACGAGCAAAAGCGGTCCGCCCGAGCAGTGCATGGTAGCCACTGCGGAACGGGACAATATCGAAGATCAAGTCTTTGCTTCGAAAGTTGTTCGGCGAATCGAAGATGACTTCCAATGTGATTGAGCCTGTGAAGTGAGCTTCTACGCCCAGTATTACTCCCTTGTAGGTAGTTGTGGTGGGCTTGATTCTCGAAGGATCAATGCCCATCTTGCGGTCAATGTCTTGGTAGAGTAGATTGAGGCTATTGTCGCCGTCTGTCGGTGTCAAAACCGGCGGATCTCGGGTAGGGGGTCCCGAACTGTGTGTCTAGGTGGATGGTAACAGGAGACAAGGGACACGATGTTTTTACCCAGGTTCGGGCCCTCTCGATGGAGGTAAAACCCTACTCCTGCTTGATTAATATTGATGATATGGGTGGTACAAGACTTGATCTACCACGAGATCAGAGAGGCTAAACCCTAGAAGCTAGCCTATGGTATGATTGTTGTTCGTCCTACGGACTAAAACTCTCTGGTTTATATAGACACCAGAGAGGGCTAGGGTTACACAGAGTCGGTTACAATGGGAAGAGATCTTCATATCGAATCGCCAAGCTTGCCTTCCATGCCAAGGAAAGTCCTATCCGGACATGGGACGAAGTCTTCAATCTTGTACCTTCATAGTCCGGGAGTCCGGCCAAAGGTCATTGTCCGGCCATCCGGACACCCCCCAATCCAGGACTCCCTCAGTAGCCCCTGAACCAGGCTTCAATGACGACGAGTCCGGCGCGCAAATTGTCTTCAGCATTGCAAGGTGGGTTCCTCCTCCGAATACTTCATAGAAGATGTTGAACACAAGGATAGTGTCCGGCTCTACAAAATAAGTTCCACATACCACCGTAGAGAGAATAATATTTGCACAAATCTAATCTGCTGACGTAATCCGCAGCGTGACATCACGCCACGGCCAAGCCTTTATTCGAATCGTCTTACTGTTCCACCTCAGTGCGTTTAGCAAGGCGGTTTCCTTGGCACGTCTTTTCAAAGCATAGATCGTGTCCCCTTATTCCGAGATTCTCATCAATACGGGTGTGGGTAACCCAACCACGCCATTAACAGCGGCGCTTGGGAGATAAGCGAGTTTTATTAGGCTGGTGGGGGCTCATAGTTTCGGCCGCCCATATAAGGGGATGAGGATCCACCCTTTCCATTTACGCCTTCTTCCTCCTTTGCTTATCCATACCTACGCACTCGAGCTCCAGCGCCCAAGTCCGCACTTCCCACCTCAACCTTCTCCAATCATGTCCGAAGCGGGAGGTAGATGGATGCCTCCACCATCACGGAGGGGCACATCAAAAAGTTGAGGAAGGTCGGATACTTGTCTGACGACATCGCGCACCGGCTTCCAGATGAGGCGCAACTCATCCCCACCCATGGGCCCCATGAGAGGGTCGTATTTCTCCCCCATTTCCTCCACAGAGTGGGATTTCCTCTTCACCCGTTCATCCGGGGGCTCATGTTCTACTGCGGCCTGGACTTCCACGATCTGACCCCGAACTTCATCCTCAACATCTTGGCGTTTATCGTCGTGTGTGAGGCCTTCCTCCGCATCCAACCTCACTTTGGCCTATGGCTGAAGATCTTCAGCGTCAAGCCGAAGGTCGTGGGCGGCCGCCAAGCGGAGTGCGGAGGCGCCATGGTGGGCAAGATAGCCAACGTTACATGGCTCGAGGGCGCCTTCATAGAGACCATCAAAGGGTGGCAGTCGGGGTGGTTCTATATCACCGAGCTGCGTGACCCTGAATGGGCAGCGGCCCCTGAATTCCGATCTGGCATCCCCACACGGCTCACATCTTGGAAAGAGACGGGCCTGTTGTGGAGTAGTCCGGAAGAGGTGACCGGACTCCAAACCTACGTCGGAGACCTGGTGAACAAGAAGGTTAAGCTTGTCAACGTAGTCCGGGTCATGCTCTTCCGCCGGATCCTCCCGTGCCAACGACGGGCCTTCAACTTGTGGGGGTTCGACCCGGCCCAGCACCAGACTCTGTCCCGGCTCTTCGACACAAAGCACGAGGGCGCCTGGAAGGTGCTATTCAAGAGCTTCGAGGTCTCCCATCCCGTCACCGAGGATTCTGCGTCAAGCGCCAAGCCACCGAAGTAAGCTTGCTTTTAGTCCTTCACGGGACACTTGAATTTCATAGTTTGACTCTATGTAGGATCTAAACTCCTTCTCCTTTGACAGGACTGGAAGAGGACATCCGGACAGTTTGACTGTCCGGCCCCTTTGCCCGAAGATCCAGCAGACGCATGCTTGACGAAGCTGCTGGTTCCGGCACCTCACGTGGTGCCAGAGAAGAAGGCCAAGAAGAAGGCCACGGGGACTCGAAAGAGTTCTCGACACCTGGTGGTGTCGGATTCATCGCCTGACAACCCCGAAGCACCCTCCGCCTCTGAGGACGAGGAGGAGGAAGAACAAGAAGCCTCTTCCCCTCCAGCGGGGGGAGGAAAGAAAAGGAAGGCCGCCCCAACTGGGGAGGACGGAGGGTCCAAGAAGGGGAGGACCTTTCTGCCAGACTATGCCTCCGATGCCGAAGACGGCGGGGAGGAATGGCCATCTAGGGTCAAGCCCCTGGCAAAATTATATGTATCCGGATACCATAATAACTTATGGCGCTCCTCTATTATATGGTACTTTCTAACGCCGAATTCAATCATGCAGTCCGCCCAAGGCTCAGCTCGGCGATTCGTCAAGCGGCTCCCTGGATTCATCGGATGTGTATAGCGCTTCACTTCCGACGGCCTCCTCCCCTCTCCCCACGGACGATGCTGAGGTCGAGTCCCAAAAGGGACTAAACCAGGAGGAGGTGGTCCTGGAGGCGCCGCAAGGCGACCTCCCGGACTCCAGGCCCAAAGGGGGTAAAGCCCCAGAGGGATCTAAGTCCGGCCCTGGGCCGGACACCGCTCCGGAGCCTTCAGTGGCTCCAGAGTCCGGCAGGCGGCCGCTTCGTAAGAAGGGCAAGCCTACGATGCCGATGACCTCCGTCCAACCGGAGGCGCCGGATAATTTGCTGGAGGTGCTTAACGGCGCCTCCATCGATGAGGAGCATCGCACTGTTATGAGTGCGGTGATTCAGAAGGTTCAGTCCACCAAGAGCGGGCTGACAGAAGCCTGTACCAGCCTGCTAACAGGCTTTGAGGTATGTATTTAAAACATATAAAAATGTTACCGCATAGACAGTAGCCCCTCATGCTCAGTTTGGTGTTCGGAAAGAAAAGTCGGACTGAGGATCTAAAAACAAAGATATATGCAGGAGTCTAACATAAATATGTCAATATGGGAATGCAGGTTGCGCTGCTGACCTCTGCCGCACTGACTGCGGAGGTCAAAGCATTGAAGAAAAACCTCGAGCGGTCCGAGAATGAGCTCGGCCGTGCCAAGAAGCAGCTCGAGGACAAGGAAGGTATGTAATACCTTATGTAAATGTATATATAAATATCTGGTTGCAAATAATGACAGGACCAACGTGAATGTTGCAGGGGCCACAACCGATGTGGCAACCCTGAAGGAAGCGCTTTCCAAGGTCGAAGACAATGCGGTCATGGAGCGCTCAGAGCGAGAGAAGCAAGAGGCGCAGGTGGCGGAGGTGCGGCAAGAGCTCGACACTCTTGTGAAAAAACATGAGAGGTTAGAGCTTGACTCGAAGACTCGAGAGTCCGAGCTTGCCTCGGCACTTGAAAGCGCCAAATCTGCCAAGGCCAAAGCCCAAAAAGCCCTCCAGGAGATTGAGGCGATGAAAAAGATTGCGGCGGGTAAGGCATTCTTTATGCAAAGCAAGCATGTTAAAGTAAATTACCTGTTACTTACCCGAATCCGGAGTTCCCCAAGAGCATTCGCAGATCTGCTCCATAGTGCATCCGACGCCGCCGCATTCTACCAGGCCGAGGAAGGGAGGTCGACCGAGAATGTGTTCTGGTCCCAGTATGCTGAGGCTGGACACCCGGTGCCCTTGAGCGACTAGCTGAAGCAGCTGGTCGAGCTTCATAAGGCAGCCGAACAGGCCATGAAGGGCCTGATAGGCAGGCTGTGGCCTGGTGAGGTCATGCCTTTGAGCTACTTTGGGCTAGTGCGGCGGCTGGTGGATGCCTGTCCACGGCTTGAAGTCATCAAGCGTTCCGTGTGTATCGAGGGCGCCCGTAGGGCTTTTGCCCATGCTAAAGTGCACTGGGGCAAGATGGATGCTGAGAAGCTGGTGAAGGATGGGCCACCGGAGGGGAAGGAGCATCGCAGGCCCGAGATGTATTATGAGGGCGTCCTGAAGGGTGCCCATCTTGTGGCGGAGGAATGTACCATGGATGTAATTTTTGAGTAAACTCGCTCGTGTTTATCCTGTGCGCTGAAAACTTGTTCATATGCTCTAAGCAACGCTTTTTGAATTTAAAATATTACCTTCTGTGCGGCCGTTTATGAAATCTGAGAGATGCAAGTCGTCGGCTTCTACCCCCATGCCACGAGTGCTGGGGTGTTCGGGATAAACCTGAGCGCTCTTGTTCCCATTCTTGGGTCCATCTAGGGAGGCGCTCAGCACAACGAACAAGGCCATCGGACTTATAATGCTTTATCACTCTCACTTAGCCATAGAATTCTATAATTTCAAATTTCGGTGAAGCCCCTAGTATTCGGAAAACCGAGTTCGGGGCGCTATCCACGCCTAGGCCGGATAAATCCGGCTCCTTGCTCTAAGCGGCATAAGTCTTTAGGGACTCGAAAAACCTCTCAAACAACGACCAGTCTCTCGCACTATCATGACGGTCAGTTTTAGCTTTCTCTACTAAGGTGTTAACCCAGCTCAACTGGGGCACAATCGCAGTAGTTCTCCCAGCGCTACCTGAGCCAACATTGCGGAACGTAAGGTACCAAAACATGGGAGCTGGGCAAACCCAACTATTGACCCAAGACATGATTCGGAGCCGATGCATATAGTGCTATAAGTTCGGGGTGCCGCACTCATGAGAGTGTTCGGTCTTCTCACACCATATTATGGGGTACTTAAGCCCCTGGTGTATTGGCCGTACCAAAGTGTATGGTTGCATAATGTCATGACTGAACATATTTGTATAAAAATAAATGAATACAATAATAGATAAGAGCTATGTATTGTTTATTAAAAAGGCTGCTATGAAAGCAGAACGATACAAATTGTGCGATAAGCAAGAGATGGGATTATTTGACATGTCCCCCTCCAGGGGAAAGCTGCGAGACTTTAAGTAAAAACAGGTATTTAGTTCGTTATAGAGACCACCTAGACATTTGACGTGGCTTGTTGTCTCCCTGGCTGTTGCATCGTGTGTTCGGCGAGTGTATTGCCGGACAGGCCTTCCGAATAGTTGGGTCCTGAAAGTATATAAAAAAATAAACGGCAGAATAGGGAGCCCCTTGTGCGGTTGAGCCGCATTCTGGGCGTGCCGTGGTTGTGCCCCTCCCCTTATGCCCATGGTATTTCCAGAGCCTAATTATGTATGCGTGGTACTACTATCGCCGTCTGGCAAGGGGTGGGGTTGGGGCCGCACTGCTATGCTTCCTCGAAACGTGCCAGACGGTTTTGTTGTAGGTTACTTTAGGCGCGCTTGACGTTGTCCGAACATTTAACAGCCGGATTGGAGCATTTCCTTGAGAGGCTACTTTGTACTTCCGCCGCCAGGGCCGCCGTGTGCTCCTCTGTTCGAAGAGAGCGTTCGGTGTTTCCATTGACCGTAATGACTCCGCGAGGGCCTGGCATCTTGAGCTTGAGATATGCGTAGTGCGGCACCGCATTGAATTTTGCGAATGCGGTTCGTCCGAGCAGGGCGTGATAGCCACTGCGCAATGGGACTATGTCAAAGATTAACTCTTTGCTTCGGAAATTATCCGGGGATCCGAAGACCACTTCGAGTGTAACTGAGCCTGTACAGCTGGCTTCTACACCTGGTATGACGCCTTTAAAGGTTGTCTTTGTGGGTTTAATCCTTGAGGGATCTATACCCATTTTTCGCATTGTATCCTGATAAAGCAGGTTCAGGCTACTGCCGCCGTCCATGAGGACTCTAGTGAGGTGAAATCCGTCAATGATTGGGTCTAGGACCAATGCGGCGAATCCGCCGTGACGAATGCTAGTGGGGTGGTCCCTTCGTTCAAAAGTGATCTGGCAGGAGGACCATGGGTTGAACTTTGGGGCGACTGGCTCCAACGCATAGACGTCCTTGAGAGCACGCTTCCGCTCCCTTTTGGGGATATGGGTTGCATATATCATGTTCACCGTCCGCACTTGTGGGGGGAAGCCCTTCTGTCCTCTGTTGTTCGGCGGCCGGGGCTCCTCCTCGTCATCGCTATGCAGCCCCTTGTCTTTGTTTTCGGCACTTAACTTGCCTGCCTGCTTGAACACCCAACAATCCCTATTGGTGTGATTGGCTGGTTGTTCGGGGGTGCCGTGTATCTGGCATGACCGATCGAGTATCCGGTCTAAACTGGATGGGCCCGGAGGGTTTCTTTTGAATGGCTTCTTCCGCTGACCGGGTTTAGAGCCTCTGAATCCGGCATTAACTGCAGTATCCTCAGTATTGTTGCCGTTAATGCGGCGCTTGTGCTTGTTCCGACGTGACCTGCCATTGTTGTCCTTGGTATCCGAGTTGCCAGGGCTCTTGGTTATGTTATTGCTACGAGCTAGCTAGCTGTCTTCTCCCGCGCAAAAGCGGGTCATGAGTGTCGTGAGGGCTGCCATAGATTTTGGCTTTTCCTGTCCTAGGTGCCGGGCAAGCCATTCATCTCGGATGTTGTGCCTGAAGGCTGCAAGAGCCTCTGTGTCCGGACAGTCAACTATTTGATTTTTCTTGGTTAGGAACCGTGTCCAGAATTGTCTGGCCGATTCCTTTGGCTGCTGGATTATGTGGCTTAGGTCATCGGCGTCTGGTGGTCGCACATAAGTGCCCTGGAAGTTGTCAAGGAATGCGGATTCCAGGTCCTCCCAGCAACTAATTGACTCTGCTGGCAGGCTGTTAAGCCAATGCCGAGCTGGTCCTTTAAGCTTGAGCGGGAGGTATTTGATGGCGTGTAGATCATCACCATGGCCCATGTGGATATGAAGGAGATAATCCTCGATCCATACCGCAGGATCTGTTGTGCCATCGTATGATTCGATGTTTACGGGTTTGAAACCCTCGGGGATTTGATGATCCATTACTTCGTCTGTGAAGCATAGTGGGTGTGCGGTGCCCCTGTACTGGGCTATATCGCGATGCAGCTCAGATGAGCTTTGTCTGTTGTGTTCAGCCTGGCGGTATTTATCATATCCGGCATGACGGTTATCGTCACGTGACGTGGGACGCCCGCGCGATCCGTAGATTGATCTTGTTTGCCTTGCCTTATCCTCCAATATGTCTCGTAGATCCGTTGTGTTTCCCCGTGCTCTAGTATTTTTTGAGCGGCGCCGGGGTGCGGCTTGAGTTGAGGGTCGAAAGGCCTCTCTATCGCGGCCACGGGGTGGCCGATCGGGCGCATCATATGCTGGTGATGTAGGTTTAGTTGCTTCCTCCTCTAGTTGGGGTAGCGACCTGCGCTTTGGGTAGCTCTTGGAGGGGCATTTGTGTTTATACTCTTCGGCCGTCGGGACTTCAGTCCATCTGTCGGCTAGCAAATCTTGGTCAGCTCTGAGCTGCTGCTGTTTTTTCTTGAGGCTGCTTGCCATGGCCATAAGCCTGCGTTTGAAACGCTCTTGTTCGATGGGATCCTCTAGCACGACAAATTCATCGCCGTCGAGGCTTGCCTCGTCTTCGAAGGGAGGCATATAATTGTCGTCCTCGACCTCCCTGTCTGCCGCTCTCTCATGAGGGCTGGCTTCTCCGTCCTCCTGCGCTGAATCCTGCTGGAGGGGGTTGTCTTCGGCACTATCCGGGGTGTTGTTGTCTCCAGTGCTGGACTCGCCGTTCTGGTTTTGGCGGGATTTAGAGCGGCACCGCTGACGTCAGCGCTTAGGTTGCTTCTTGGAGGGGTTGTCCTCCGTTTTTTCATCGCCATTCCTTGCTTTAGGGGTGTCAACCATGTATATGCCATATGAAGAGGTGGCTTTCCAGTGCCCTATAGGTGCTGGTTCTTGGTCGTCTCCTTCATCGGCGTCCATACCGTCGATGTCTTCGGAGTCGAAGTCGAGCATGTCGGTTAGATCGTCGACAGCGGATACGAAGTGGGTGGTGGGTGGGTTTCGAATTTCTTCGTCGTCTGCATCCCAACCTTGCTGACCATAGTCCGGCCAGGGCTCTCCTGACAAGGAGAGAGACTTTAGTGAATTCAGGATGTCGCCAAAGGGCGAGTGCTGAAAGACGTCCGCGGCGGTGAACTCCATGATCGGAGCCCAATTGGGTTCGATCGGAAGGGGTGCGGAAGATTCGGAGTCCGGAAAGGAGTCCGACACCTTGGAGTCACAGGCCTCACAAAGGACTAGGCTGGTATTCGGCTCGATTGCCGTAGAGATAGCGGCTCCTGGGGCGGCGTCCAACCATCCATCCCCGACTGGCACGGTCGGCTCCGAGCTAAGGGTCCGAGCGGACATCTGAGCGGCGCTCTAGGCGCTGTACAGCGGCAGAGCTAGATCATGCCCATCGTGACAGTGCAGCATGCTCGGCCGTGGCTCGAATCCGTCGAAGATCAAGTCCCCGCGGATGTTGGCCGTGTAGTTTAAGCTTCCAAATCTGACCTGATGGCCAGCGGCGTAGCTTTCGATCTGCTCCAGATGGCCAAGCGAATTGGCCCGCAGTGCGAAGCCGCTAAATACGAAGATTTGTCCGGGGAGAAAAGTCTCACCCTGGACCGCGTCGTGGTTGATGATCGAAGAAGCCATCGGGCCTAAAGGTGATGACACAGAGGAACTCTCAATGAAAGCACCAATGTTGATGTCAAAACCGGCGGATCTCGGGTAGGGGGTCCTGGACTGTGCGTCTAGGCGGATGGTAACAGGAGACAAGGGACACGATGTTTTTACCCAGGTTCGGGCCCTCTCGATGGAGGTAAAACCCTACTCCTGCTTGATTAATATTGATGATATGGGTGGTACAAGAGTTTATGTACCACGAGATCAGAGAGGCTAAAACCTAGAAGCTAGCCTATGGTATGATTGTTGTTCATCCTACGGACTAAAACTCTCCGGTTTATATAGACACCGGAGAGGGCTAGGGTTACACAGAGTCGGTTACAATGGGAGGAGATCTTCATATCAAATCGCCAAGCTTGCCTTCCACACCAAGGAAAGTCCTATCCGGACACGGGACGAAGTCTTCAATCTTGTATCTTCATAGTCCGGGAGTCCGGCCAAAGGTCATAGTCCGGCCATCCGGACACCCCCCAATCCAGGACTCCCTCACCGTCCATGAGCACTCTCATGAGATGAAACCCATCGATAATTGGGTCGAGGACCAGAGCTGCCGAACCTTCATGACGGATACTGGTTGGGTGGTCCTTGCAATCAAAAGTGATCGGGCAGGCCGCCCATGGGTTAAATTTTGGGGCGACCGGCTCTATAGCATAGACGTCCTGTACTGCATGCTTGCGCTCCCTTTTAGGGATGTGCATCACATATATCATGTATATTGTTTTTACTTCGGGGGGAAATTGCTTCTATACCCTGGTGTTCGGTTGGCGAGTCTCTTCGTCATCGCTGTCACTGGGAGGCCCCTTCCCCTTGTGTTCGACATTTAGCTTGCCCGCCTGTTTGAAGACCCAACAACTTATGTTGGTGTGATTGGCTGGTTTATCGGGGGTGCCATGGATCTGTCAAGGACGGTCTAGTATCTTGTCTAGACTGGATTGAAGGAAATATGCCCTAGAGGCAATAATAAAGTTATTATTTATTTCCTCATATCATGATAAATGTTTATTATTCATGCTAGAATTGTATTACCTGGAAACATAATACATGTGTGAATACATAGACAAACATAGTGTCACTAATATGCCTCTACTTGACTAGCTCGTAAATAAAAGATGGTTAAGTTTCCTAACCATAGACATGAGTTGTCATTTGATTAACGGGATCACATCATTAGGAGAATGATGTGATTGACTTGACCCATTCAGTTAGCTTAGCACTTGATCGTTTAGTATGTTGCTATTGCTTTCTTCATGACTTATACATGTTCCTATGACTATGAGATTATGTAACTCCCGTTTACCGGAGGAACACCTTGTTGGCTACCAAACGTCACAACGTAACTGGGTGATTATAAAGGTGCTCTACAGGTTTCTCCAAAGGTACTTGTTGAGTTGACGTATTTCGAGATTAGGATTTGTCACTCCGATTGTCGAAGAGGTATCTCTGGGCCCTCTCGGTAATGCACATCACTATAAGCCTTGCAAGCAATGTAGCTAATGAGTTAGTTACGGAATGATGCATTATGTAACGAGTAAAGAGACTTGCCGGTAACGAGATTGAACTAGGTATTGAGATACCGATGATCAAATCTCGGGCAAGTAACATACCGATGACAAACGGAACAACGTATGTTGTTATGTGGTTTGACCGATAAAATCTTCGTAGAATATGTAGGAGCCAATATGAGCATCCAGGTTCTGCTATTGGTTTTTGACCGGAAATAGTTCTAGGTCATGTCTACATAGTTCTCGAACCCGTAGGTAATATAATGAGTTTATAGTTTTTGATGTACCGAAGGTTGTTCGGAGTCCCGGATGTGATCAGGGACATGACGAGGAGTCTCGAAATGGTCGAGACATAAAGATTGATATATTCGAAGTCTATATTTGGATATCGGAATGGTTTCGGGTGAAATCGGGATTTTACCGGCGTACTGGGGGTTACCGGAACCCCCCGGGGGTTAATGGGCCTACATGGGCCCTATGGGAGAAGAGGAGGGCCGGCCAGGGCAGGCCGAGCGCCCCCTCCCCCCTAGTCCGAATAGGACAAGGAAGGGGGTGGGGGGCGCCCCCCTTTCCTCTTTCCCCCTTCCCCCTTCCTTCTCCAACAAGGCAAGAGGGGGGAGTCCTACTCCCGGTGGGAGTATGACTCCTCCAGGCGCACCCCTAGGGGCCGGCTGCACCTCCCTCCACCCTCCTTTATATACGGGGGTAGGGGGCACCCCATAACACACAAGTTGATCTTCGTGATCGTTCCTTAGCCGTGTGCGGTGCCCCCCTCCACCATATTCCACCTCGGTCATATCGTAGCGGTGCTTAGGCGAAGCCCTGCATCGGTAGAACATCATCACCGTCACCACGCTGTCGTGCTGATGGAACTCTTCCCCGACACCCTACTGGATCGGAGTCCGGGGATCGTCATCGAGCTGAACGTGTGCTGAACTCGGAGGTGCCGTACGTTCGGTACTTGGATCGGTCGGATCGTGAAGACGTACGACTACATAAACCGCGTTGTTCTAACGCTTCCGCTTTCGGTCTACGAGGGTACGTGGACAACACTCTCCCCTCTCGTTGCTATGCATCACCATGATCTTGCGTGTGCGTAGGAAATTTTTTGAAATTACTACGTTCCCCAACAGTGGTATCAGAGCCTAGGTTTTATGTGTTGATGTTATATGCACGAGTAGAACACAAGTGAGGTGTGGGCGATACAAATCATACTGCTTACCAGCATGTCATGCTTTGGTTCAGCGGTATTGTTGGATGAAGCGTCCCGGACCGACATTACGCGTACGCTTACACGAGACTGGTTTTACCGACGTGCTTTGCACACAGGTGACTAGCAGGTGTCTGTTTCTCCAACTTTAGTTGAACCGAGCGTGGCTACGCCCGGTCCTTGCGAAGGTTAAAACAGCACTAACTTGACGAACTATCGTTGTGGTTTTGATGCGTAGGTAAGAACGGTTCTTGCTCAGCCCGTAGCAGCCACATAAAATTTGCAACAACAAAGTAGAGGACGTCTAACTTGTTTTTGCAGGGCATGTTGTGATGTGATATGGTCAAGATGTGATGCTATATTTTATTGTATGAGATGATCATGTTTTGTAACCGAGTTATCGGCAACTGGCAGGAGCCATATGGTTGTCGCTTTATTGTATGAAATGCAATCGCCCTGTAATTGCTTTACTTTATCACTAAGTGGTAGCTATAGTCGTAGAAGCAATAGTTGGCGAGACGACAACGATGCTACGATGGAGATCAAGGTGTCGCGCCGGTGACGATGGTGATCATGACGGTGCTTCGGAGATGGAGATCAAAAGCACAAGATGATGATGACCATATCATATCACTTATATTGATTGCATGTGATGTTTATCTTTTATGCATCTTATCTTGCTTTGATTGACGGTAGCATTATAAGATGATCTCTCACTAAATTTCAAAGATAAAAGTGTTCTCCCTGAGTATGCACCGTTGCCAAAGTTCGTCGTGCCCAGACACCACATGATGATCGGGTGTGATAAGCTCTACGTCCATCTACAACAGGTGCAAGCCAGTTTTGCACACGCAGAATACTCAGGTTAAACTTGACGAGCCTAGCATATGCAGATATGGCCTCGGAACACTGAGACCGAAAGGTCGAGCGTGAATCATATAGTAGATATGATCAACATAGTGATGTTCACCATTGAAAACTACTCCATTTCACGTGATGATCGGTTATGGTTTAGTTGATTTGGATCACGTGATCACTTAGATGATTAGAGAGATGTCTATCTAGGTAGGAGTTCTTAAGTAATATGATTAATTGAACTTAAATTTATCATGAACTTGGTACCTGATAGTATTTTGCTTGTCTATGTTTGTTGTAGATAGATGGCTCATGCTGTTGTTCCGTTGAATTTTAATGCGTTCCTTGAGAGAGCAAATTTGAAAGATGATGGTAGCAATTACACGGACTGGGTTCGTAACTTGAGGATTATCCTCATTGCTGCACAGAAGAATTACGTCCTGGAAGCACCGCTGGGTGCCAAACCTGCTGCAGGAGCAACACCAGATGTTATGAACGTCTGGCAGAGCAAAGCTGATGACTACTCGAAAGTTCAGTGTGCCATGCTTTACGGCTTAGAACCGGGACTTCAACGACATTTTGAACGTCATAGAGCATATGAGATGTTCCAGGAGTTGAAGTTAATATTTGAAGCAAATGCCCGGATTGAGAGATATGAAGTCTCCAATAAGTTCTATAGCTGCAAGATGGAGGAGAATAGTTATGTCAGTGAGCATATACTCAGAATGTCTGGGTATAACAATCACTTGATTCAACTGGGAGTTAATCTTCCGGATGATAGCGTCATTGACAGAATTCTTCAATCACTGCCACCAAGCTACAAGAGCTTCGTGATGAACTATAATATGCAAGGGATGGAAAATACAATTCCCGAGCTCTTCGTAATGCTAAAAGCTATGGAGGTAGAAATCAAGAAGGAGCATCAAGTGTTGATGGTCAATAAGACCACCAATTTCAAGAAAAAGGGCAAAGGGAAAAAGAAGGGGAACTTCAAGAAGAACAACAAACAAGTTGCTGCTCAGGAGAAGAAACCCAAGTCTGGACCTAAGCCTGAGACTGAGTGCTTCTACTGCAAGCAGACTGGTCACTGGAAGCGGAACTGCCCCAAGTATTTGGCGGATAAGAAGGATGGCATGGTGAACAAAGGTATATGTGATATACATGTTATTGATATGTACCTTACCAGAGCTCGCAGTAGCACCTGGGTATTTGATACTGGTTTTGTTGCTAATATTTGCAACTCGAAACAGGGACTACAGATTAAGCGGACACTGGCTAAGGACGAGGTGACGATGCGCGTGGGAAATGGTTCCAAAGTCGATGTGATCGCCGTCGGCACGCTACCTCTACATCTACCTTCGGTATTAGTTTTAGACCTAAATAATTGTTATTTGGTGCCAACGTTGAGCATGAACATTATATCTGGATCTTGTTTGATGCGAGACGGTTATTCATTTAAATCTGAGAATAATGGTTGTTCTATTTATATGAGTAATATCTTTTATGGTCATGCACCTTTAAAGAGTTGTCTATTTTTGATGAATCTCGATAGTAGTGATACACATATTCATAATGTTGAAGCCAAAAGATGCAGAGTGGATAATGATAGTGCAACTTATTTGTGGCACTACCGTTTAGGTCATATTGGTGTAAAGCGCATGAAGAAAATCCATACTGATGGACTTTTGGAATCACTTGATTATGAATCACTTGGTACTTGCGAACCATGTCTCATGGGCAAGATGACTAAAACACTGTTCTCCGGTACTACGGAGAGAGCAACTGATTTGTTGGAAATCATACATACTGATGTATGTGGTCCAATGAATGTTGAGGCTCATGGCGGATATCGTTATTTTCTCACATTCACAGATGATTTGAGCAAATATGGGTATATCTACTTAATGAAACATAAGTCTGAAACAGTTGAAAAGTTCAAAGAATTTCAGAGTGAAGTTGAAAATCATCGTAACAAGAAAATAAAGTTTCTACGATCTGATCGTGGAGGAGAATATTTGAGTTACACGAGTTTGGTTTACATTTGAAGCAATGCGGAATAGTTTCGCAACTCACGCCACCCGGAACACCACAGCGTAATGGTGTGTCCGAACGTCGTAATCGTACTTTGCTAGATATGGTGCGATCTATGATGTCTCTTACCGATTTACCGCTAACATTTTGGGGTTATGCTTTAGAGACGGCCGCATTCACGTTAAATAGGGCACCATCAAAATCCGTTGAGACGACGCCTTATGAACTATGGTTTGACAAGAAACCAAAAGTTGTCGTTTCTTAAAGTTTGGGGCTGTGATGCTTATGTGAAAAAGCTTCAACCTGATAAGCTCGAACCCAAATCGGAGAAATGTGTCTTCATAGGATACCCAAAGGAAACTGTTGGGTACACCTTCTATCACAGATCCAAAGGCAAGACATTTGTTGCAAAGAATGGATCCTTTCTAGAGAAGGAGTTTCTCTCGAAAGAAGTGAGTGGGAGGAAAGTAGAACTTGATGAGGTAACGGTACCTGCTCCTTTATTGAAAAATAGTTCATCACAGAAACCGGTTCCTGTGACGACTACACCAATAAGTGAGGAAGCTAATGATGATGATCATGAAACTTCAGAACAAGTTACTACAGAATCTTGTAGGTCAACCAAAGTAAGATCCGCACCAGAGTGGTACGGTAATCCTATTTTGGAGGTCATGTTACTTGACCATGGTGAGCCTACGAACTATGAGGAAGCGATAATGAGCCCAGATTCCGCAAAATGGCTTGAAGCCATGAAATCTGAGATGGGATCCATGTATGAGAACAAAGTGTGGACTTTGGTTGACTTGCCCGACGATCGGCAAGCCATCGAGAATAAATGAATTTTTAAGAAGAAGACTGACGCTGATGGTAATGTTACTATCTACAAAGCTCGACTTGTTGCAAAAGGTTTTCGACAAGTTCAAGGGGTTGACTATGATGAGACTTTCTCACCCGTAGCGATGCTTAAGTCTGTCCGAATCATGTTAGCAATTGCCGCATTTTATGATTATGAAATTTGGCAAATGGATGTCAAAACTGCATTCCTGAATGGATTTCTGGAAGAAGAGTTGTATATGATGCAGCCGAAAGGTTTTGTCGATCCAAAAAGTGCTAACAAAGTGTGCAAGCTCCAGCGATCCATCTATGGACTGGTGGAGGCATCTCGGAGTTGGAATAAACGCTTTGATAGTGTGATCAAAGCATATGGTTTTATACAGACTTTTGGAGAAGCCTGTATTTACAAGAAAGTGAGTGGGAGGTCTGTAGCATTTCTGATATAATATGTAGATGACATATTGTTAATTGGAAATGATATAGAATTTCTGGATAGCATAAAGGGATACTTGAATAAATGTTTTTCGATGAAAGACCACGGTGAAGCTGCTTACATATTGGGCATCAAGATCTATAGAGATACATCAAGACGCTTGATTGGACTTTCACAAAGCACATACCTTGATAAAGTTTTGAAAAAGTTCAAAATGGATCAGGCAAAGAAAGGATTCTTGCCTGTATTACAAGGTGTGAAGTTGAGTCAGACTCATGCCAGACCACTGCAGAAGATAGAGAGAAAATGAAAGGAGTTCCCTATGCTTCATCCATAGGCTCTATCATGTATGCAATGCTGTGTACCAGACCTGATGTGTGCCTTGCTATTAGTTTAGCAGGGAGCTACCAAAGTAATCCAGGAGTGGATCACTGGACAGCGGTCAAGAACATCCTGAAATACCTGAAAAGGACTAAGGATATGTTTCTCGTTTATGGAGGTGACTAAGAGCTAGTCGTAAATGGTTACGTCGATGCAAGCTTTGACACTGATCCGGGCGATTCTAAATCACAAACCAGATACGTGTTTATATTGAATGGTAGAGCTGTCAGTTGGTGCAGTTCTAAACAACGCGTCGTGGCGGGATCTACATGCGAAGCGAAGTACGTAGCTGCTTCGGAAGCAGCAAATGAAGGAGTCTGGATGAAGGAGTTCATTTCCAATCTAGGTACCAATGAAGATCTTCTGTGACAATACTGGTGCAATTGCCTTGGCAAAGGAATCCAGATTTCACAAGAGGACCAAGCACATCAAGAGACGCTTCAATTCCATTCGGGACCAAGTCCAGGTGGGAGACATAGAGATTTGCAAGATACATACGGATCTGAATGTTGCAGACCCGTTGACTAAGCCTCTTCCAGGAGCAAAACATGATCAACACCAAGACTCCATGGGTGTTAGAATCATTACTGTGTAATCTAGATTATTGACTCTAGTGCAAGTGGAAGACTAAAGGAAATATGCCCTAGAGGCAATAATAAAGTTATTATTTATTTCCTCATATCATGATAAATGTTTATTATTCATGCTAGAATTGTATTACCCGGAAACATAATACATGTGTGAATACATAGACAAACATAGTGTCACTAGTATGCCTCTACTTGACTAGCTCGTAAATAAAAGATGGTTAAGTTTCCTAACAATAGACATGAGTTGTCATTTGATTAATGGGATCACATCATTAGGAGAATGATGTGATTGACTTGACCCATTCAGTTAGCTTAGCACTTGATCGTTTAGTATGTTGCTATTGCTTTCTTCATGACTTATACATGTTCCTATGACTATGAGATTATGTAACTCCTGTTTACTGGAGGAACACTTTATGTGCTACCAAACATCGCAACATAATTGGGTGATTATAAAGGTGCTCTATAGGTGTCTCCAAAGGTACTTGTTGAGTTGACGTATTTCGAGATTAGGATTTGTCACTCCGATTGTCGGAGAGGTATCTCTGGGCCCTCTCGGTAATGCATATCACTATAAGCCTTGCAAGCAATGTAGCTAATGAGTTAGTTACGGAATGATGCATTATGTAACGAGTAAAGAGACTTGCCGGTAACGAGATTGAACTAGGTATTGAGATACCGACGATCAAATCTCGGGCAAGTAACATACCGATGACAAAGGGAACAACGTATGTTGTTATGTGGTTTGACCGATAAAGATCTTCGTAGAATATGTAGGAGCCAATATGAGCATCCAGGTTCCGCTATTGGTTATTGACCGGAAACAGTTCTACGTCATGTCTACATAGTTCTCGAACCCGTAGGGTCCGCACGCTTAACGTTACGATGACAGTAATATTATGAGTTTATAGTTTTTGATGTACCGAAGGTTGTTCAGAGTCCCGGATGTGATCACGGACATGACGAGGAGTCTCGAAATGGTCTAGACATAAAGATTGATATATTGGCAGCCTATATTTGGATATCGGAATGGTTCCGGGTGAAATCGGGATTTTACCGGAGTACCGGGGGTTACCGGAACCCCCCGGGGGTTAATGGGCCTATATGGGCCCTAAGGGAGAAGAGGAGGGCCGGCCAGGGCAGGCCGCGCCCCCCTCCCCCCTAGTCCGAATAGGACAAGGAAGGGGGGGGCGGCCACCTTTCCTCTTTCCCCCTTCCTTCTCCAACAAGGCAAGAGGGGGGAGTCCTACTCTCGGTGGGAGTAGCACTCCTCCAGGCGCACCCCTAGGGGCCGGCCGCACCTCCCCCTCCCTCCTTTATATACGGGGGTAGGGGCATCCCATAACACACAAGTTGATCTTCGTGATCGTTCCTTAGCCGTGTGCGGTGCCCCCCTCCACCATATTCCACCTCGGTCATATCGTAGCGGTGCTTAGGCGAAGCCCTGCATCGGTAGAACATCATCACCATCACCATGTCGTCGTGCTGATGGAACTCTTCCCTGACACCCTGCTGGATCAGAGTCCGGGGATCGTCATCGAGCTGAACGTGTGCTAAACTCGGAGGTGCCGTACGTTCGGTACTTGGATCGGTCGGATCATGGAGACGTACGACTACATCAACCGCGTTGTTCTAACGCTTTTGCTTTCGATCTACGAGGGTACGTGGACAACACTCTCCCCTCTCATTGTTATGCATCACCGTGATCTTGCGTGTGCGTAGGAATTTTTTTGAAATTACTACATTCCCCAACATGGATGGTCCGTCTATATTTGCCTTGAATGGCTTCTTCCGTTGACCGGATTTGGAGCCGCTGAATCCAGCGTTGACCACTGAGTCTTGCCTTCCTTCATTATTGTTCTGACGCTTGATTTTATTATGCCGTGGCTTGCCGTTGCCATTCCGGACTTTGCAAGTGCCCGGATCAGTGGCGCTATTGCTTCAACGAGCAAGCCAATTGTCTTCTCCCGCGCAAAAGTGGGTCATTAGTGCAGTAAGGGCTAGCATGGATTTTGGTTTTTCTTGACCAAGATGGCGGGCGAGCCACTCATCTCGGACGCTATGTTTAAAGACCGCGAGGGCTTCGGTGTCCGGACAATCAACATTTTGGTTGTTTTTAATTAAGAACCTAGTCCAGAGCTTCCTTGCTGACTCCCCGAGCTACTGGATGATGTGACTAAGGTCATCGGCATCCGGAGGCCGGACATATGTACCTTCGAAGTTATCCAAGAAGGCAACTTCCAAGTCTTCCTAGCTGCCAATGGAGTTCTTTCAGAGGCTGTTTAGCCAGTGTCGCGCTGGTCCCTTTAGTTTCAGTGGGAGGTATTTGATGGCATGGAGATCATCACCGCGGGCCATGTGGATATGGAGAAGAAAATCTTCAATCCATACTGCGGATCTGTTATTCCATCGTATGATTCGATATTCATGGGTTTAAACCCTTCCGGGAATTCATGTTCCATTACCTCATTGTTGAGGCATAAGGGGTGAGCGGCGCCTCTGTAGCGGGCGGCGTAACGACGGAGTTCGGCGGACATCCCTATGCAGTTTTCCCCCTGAGGGAGGTTGTGTTGGTCACGCCGAACCTGATAGCCGTCCTCCCGTGTTGGGGCACGTCCCTTTGACCCATAAATTGATCTAGCTAGGCCTGTCCTAGCGTCCAGGTCTTGTCGTAGGTCATAGGTGTAATCCCGGGCCATTGTCTCCCTCCCTTTACGGCGGGGTAATGCGGGATGGTGTTTAGCTTGTGTAGCCGTTTTGTCACGGCCACGTGGTGGCTGGTCTGGTTTGTCAACTGGCTCATCGGGGTTACTCTGCCATTCCTCCCTATCTTCTTGTTTGGAAGCTGGTTCGATGAGGGTGTCTGGTTCTTCGGTGTTCTCCAGAGTATTATTTTCTCTGGTGCCGGTATTGCTTTCTTTGTCACGACGTGATTTTGAACGGTGCCGTTGATGTCGCCGCTTCGGTGGTTTATTAGTGTTATTGTCCTTGACTGGATCTTTACCGCCATCATTGCCGTCGTCTTTTGACACACACACACACACACACACACACACACACATATATATATATATATATAGGGTGGGTCTATTATGATAACACCCCTTAAGACCTTATTCTGCACACCCAAACCTTATTCTGCACACCACCAACAGATCGCGCCATCGCCCCTCCCCTCCCGGCCTTCTACTGCGGCATCGGCCTAGGCGTGCCGCCGCCCCTCCCCTCCCGGCCTTCTACCGCGGCAGCGGCCTAGGCGCGCCGCCGCCCCTCCCCTCTCGGCCTTCTTCCACG
>NC_041387.1:432117280-432130383 GCF_002162155.2 Triticum dicoccoides
TATGCGGCAGCGACGCCGCCCCTCCGTTCCCGGCCTTCTTCCGCGGCAGCGGACAGGTAGCGACGCCGCCCGTCTCCTCTCGGCCATCTTCCGCGGCAGGCACCGAGCAACACCAGCCTATCAGCCTTCTTCCACGGCAGCAGCTCGCTAGCACCGCCACCGAACTCCTCCGGGCCTGCAATTAGTTGTACTTCATCAGATGTGGATTGGTGCTGCCTCGACATCAAACCAATTTGAGCAAGGAGGAGTGTGCACAAGGTTGCTTCATCCACGGTAGCTTCTTGGAATAAGTCTGCATCGACCTTCAGAGCAAATCCTCCTTCCCCGTTCACCTTGAGCAACGTCCAGACCGCCCATGAACTTTTGAAGGGCAAGTGGACTGCACGGGCGAACGTGAAAGATGTGCAGGCGGACGAGAAGGGAACTTCGTCCTATAAACGCAAGAAATCACTGCATCACGAGGTAAGCAGTACACTTCCTCAACCATCCTAGTGTAGTTATCATAGACAGAGCAGTACAAAGCAGTACAGCGCGCGATTATGCAGTACAAACCCTATGCAGTGCGGTTGCTTCAGTTCATTGTGGGGGAAAATGCAGTACGCTTCTATAGGTTCATTACGGATAACGATGTAGTGCACTTGCTTCAGTTCACCTTGCGGGGTGATGCAGTCACCCTGCAATGCTTCGACAGTACAATTTTAAACATATTGCAGTTCGCATGATTTAGTTCATTTAACCTGACAATGCAGATAGGTCATTTTGTGTGCAGGAGATGACGTTCACCAGATACAAAATGCCGCGCATAATTGACAGCACTGAGAACAGCAACTTTCAGAAGAGTGGATATTCTTGTGAAAGAGATACTGGCTGGGTTACCCCTGAGATTCCTCATGGATTCTTCACGACGACAAACAGGGTACAGTACTCTCCACAAGAAGATTTTTCCCAGGAAGAAGATGTAGTTGAAGGTGACGATGATGTCACATTCGTCTGGGAAGGCACTCACCAACACGATGATGGAGACGATGACGATGAAGATGAGCCGATAACAGTTCTCAACCTATAGTATAAGCACGAGTTCACTATGTTTGGACAGCATGTCCGAACAGACAATGATGATGCAGTTGAACACGATGTTGAAGCAGATGATGATTATGTCTATGATGATGTGCCACTGCTCCAAAATTTTCAAACCAATCCACCGAGACATCGTCACAACACTGGATTACCACCACGTCCACCTCCCGCACCCCAAAACAGAGCTCAGCATCCACCTGCTACACCGGAAAACAGAGCTCCAACCAGACCTGCTGCATCAACTTCTACGCTGCGACCACCAACGGTGCCTCAGTCAAAAGTAAACAGCAGGTACAAATCCTCCTCACTGTTGCCGCCGCGAGATCCTCAACTACACAGATCTGCTATAACCCCGCCATGTCCAACACAACCTGGTGAGCTGCAAACACCATCGGGCGAACGACTCTACACACATGTAAGTTTATGGTCTAGAAAAAAAATAGTTGTAGTCCATTCAGATAACATTGCAGTGCACACTAATATTTCTTGTGAGGTTTGGCTAGGAATATTGCAAAATGCTTTATTAAACTTGTATGCACTACTCGTATTTAAAAAATAGAACAAAACAAATTATCTCATAGAGCATTGCAATTAATGCAGGATAAAAACATGCCGCTGAACCTCGTACCTGCTGCTGGAATGAAGTTCACCATGTACGACAAGGCATGGGACTTTTACAACAATTATGCAAGATGTGCAGGGTTTGGTATACGCAAGAGGGAAAACACAGGACAAATGCCTACATTATCTGCTCAAGAGAAGGGGTGCACAAGCAAGCTGTGTCAGATTATCACTGGGTACGTCAGAAGACATCAAAAAGGATTGGCTGCAATGCAAAGATTAGAGTAAAAAAGGAAGGATGGCAAATTTGTGATAGAAATGGTTCAACTCAACCACAATCACAAGATGCTGGAAAGCCCCGGGATGCTTTTGCACATGCGATCGCACAAAAAAGACGATCCTTTGATAGACCAGTTAGTGAAAGACATGCAACTGGACAACCACACACATGCTCAGATGATGTCAACGCTGTCGCGTATGTCTGGTGGTCTGCAGTACATGGGACATACTAGCCACGACTAGGTAAACAAGTAAGCACATAACAGATCATATCTCTTGAGCATTCTGTTTGTAATTATTATCTGTTCGATGAGATAACTTTGCATTGTCTCTAAAAATGCAGGAAACAGAAGTTTGCCAGAGAAGAGTCTAAAGATGATGCCAAGAAACTTCTGGATTTCTTCAACAAAATGCAAAAGATAAACCCAGAGTTCTTCTATGGTTATGACGTTGATGCAGATAACCGTGTAAGAAACGTCTTTTGGGTGAACGCAAGTTGCAGAGGATCGTATGAAGATTTTGGAGACTACGTTACATTTGACACGACGTATAAAACTAACAAATTCCACATGCCGTTGGGAGTGTTTGTGGGGGTGAACCATCATCTACAGAGCACCATACTTGCTGTTGCACTCGTGCGAGATGAAACAATACCATCATTTGAGTGGGTTTTCAAAACCTTTCTGAGGTGTATGAACAACAAGCCGCCAATCTGCATGCTTACAGGTACAAAAAATAACATCATTTGCTCACCTGTTTTGTGCACTTATATTTCTTCCATCTATCTTGCACACACGCAAACAACTTAATAAAAAAACACTGTTTGTCTCTTCTTAGACCAGTGTTCTTCAATGAAGGCAGCATTAAAAACTATCCTCCCACAAAATCTGCATAAGCTGTGTCGGTGGCATATCATGAAGAAGTACAAGGACCACCTCGCCTTGCTGTATAAGGCGCACGAGAAGCTCAAGGACAAACTCAATGAAGTGCTGAACCACCCACTAATGCCGTCAGAATTTGAACGAGCATGGAAGAACCTCATTCAGAAGTACAACTTGCAAGACGACAAAGTGATGAATTCGCTGTGGGATGACAGGCACGAGTGGATCTCAGCTTACTACAAGGGAATTTTCTGTGCTCGGATGACTTCCACACAGAGAAGCGAGAGCATGAACCGCATACTGAAGAAAAATTTTGTCAGGGAGAAGGATGATCTCCATATGTTTGCTCAACAGGTGGACAAGTGCATTCAGACCAGGAAGGCCGTCGAGCACGCAGAGACAGCAGCAAATGAGGTAAACAAAATGTCAATCAAAAACTGCTAAAAAATATGACTACAAAACAAACAATTTTTTCATTTCTCTGGTTTGTAACAGTGCATTTGTGATCATGCAGTCAGAGGTAAAAACAACAACAAAGTTTGGCTTTGAAGTTCAGCTATCTAAAGTGTATACAAGGGCAGTGTTTGCAGATTTCAAAGAAACACTCTACCGTAGCACTGCATTCAGAGCAGAACGGTGCCCTGAGAACCCGACAAAGTATCTTGTACACCACTACAATAGATTGGATGCATTTGACTGGGCAAGGCATAATTTCCAAGTGGTGGCCGATGAACAGAAAGGTGTCTACGAATGTGAGTGCAAACTCTGGACACACACAGGTGAGACTCCTAGCAAAAAAAATTCTAGATTCTCATAGTCATGCACGAAAGCTCACTTAATGAACTTTAAAAGTACACATGCATGAGTAATTCACAAAACCAAATGATGTTCACTTCTTTAAAAAATGAACAAATAACGAAAAAATATATGTTTACTAATTTCATGCAGTTCAGTTACAGAACAAAAAAAATCACGTGTTTGTCTCCAGGCCTCTTTTGCGTCCATGTCTTATGCATGCTTTCTCATTTGAGAGTACTCAACATTCCTGAGGTGTACGTCAAGAAAAGATACACCCGTAACGCAAGATCAGATGCAACGTTTGACAGAAGAGACTACGAACAAACAGCACCAGATGGAACCTCGCTTTTTTGCCATAGAAAATTGCTGACAGTAACAGCAATGGACCTTGCAAACAGAGCGACAAGGTCCGACGCTGGGTGCCATAGAGCATTGTGTGGTATGAGGGCACTGATAGAGGAAGTTGACGTGCTCAACGAAGAAGAAGAAGAAGAAGAAGCAAAACTAAAGCAAGCAGAGAAATACCAGCATGACAATAATGCCGAGCAAGTAGAAAATATTGAACACATCGGAACTGGTGCTATCAAAAAGGAAACAATTCTTCCACCTCCTGTTTCAAACACAAGAGGAAGAAAGAAAGGGGGAGACGCAACCCAGAAAAAGGTGGCATGCAAGGAGAAAAATGATGACAAAAACAGTAAGCCACAGCCTGAGCTGGACAGTGATGGTCACCCATTCGGAGTAAGAAGGTACAAAACATGTAATGCAATTAGCGGCCATAATTCCAGGACATGTACAAAAAGAAATGAACAAGAAAAACGACGACATGGAGATGCACAACAAAACAGAAATTCCACTCACAACACTAAGAAATGGACGAAACCGAGACGTTGTAGCATCTGCAAAAAGAGGAAGAGACACAATTAAAGAACCTGCCCCAAAAGAAAAAGAAAAAGATCAGAAAATGAGGAAGACGAAGAAGGTGAGATCAAAGAAGAAGATGGTGACAGAACTGAAGAAGAAATGACTTATGAAGAAGTAGACGGGGAAGAGGAGGAAGAAGAAGAGAGTGAAGAGGACGAAGAACGTGAAGAAACTGAAGAAACAGAGGCTTATGAAGAAACAGATGATGAAGATGATGAAGAGGAAGAAGAGAGTGAAGAGACTGAAGAGAGTGAAGAGGACAAAGAACATGAAGAAAAAATATCAACAAGACCACCACAAGGAAATGCTGCTGTACAGAAAAAAACGAGAACAACACCACTTCCAAAAAACAAGGTAGGAGCAAAGAAGGATGCAATTCACAGCACTAGAAAACGAAAGCAGCCAACAACCAGCACGCGGGGAGCAAAGAAGGATGGAGTTCACAGCACTGGAAAACCAAAGCATCCATCAACCAGCACGCAGAGAGCAAAGAAGGATGCAGTCCACATCGCTGAAAAACCAAAGCAGCCATCAACCAGTAAGCGCGGAACAAAGAAGGATGCAGTTCATAGCACTGAAAAACGAAAGCAGCCATCAACCAGCATGCGAGGGGCTACAAACACAAAGGTGCAGAGACAAGAACTAGCAACACCGCCATGGAAAACAAAAGAAAGTGCGATGTTAGACACGCTCCAGTCACCACGCAGAAGCAGCAGGTTAATGACCAAATAGACGAACAGACAATAAATTAATCGTATGCAGAGCAATTTGCTTATCTCTATGACTTATGTATTAGTTTAAATTTTGTGTAAACCATGCAAGGAGAAAATGGTATATAGAGTATACCATATATATAGCAGTCTTGAGTAAAACATTGACACATTTTGATTCAAAAACCATGTAAAAAATACCGTTAGATCGCTCCAGTCCAACAAGTAGTACATATAAAACGCATTTCAATATGTAGTATGGAACTTGCAAATATGCAGTACGCTTCGAACTATAATGCAGTACTATAGACTAACTACATGCAGTACACACCATGCAAATTGGGAAAAAATGTGGAAACATGTAGTGCTCAGCTGACATATAAGCAGTTCACATATTGTAACCATGCAAACACAAATTTCCCGTTGAATGATAATTGAAGCGGTTCAGATCACAAAAGTGCTAATTACAAAACACATCAAAAAGATGAAGCGTTCAACACGCAAAAGTAGTTATTACAAATCAACCTCATAAACTTAGCCAATCACGTCAAACGTGATTCTAACAGTACGATCCTTGAGTTCAAAGAAATTGAGGACAACCACTTGCTCAGACTTCAGGACACTATCAATGACAAATTCCTTCCACCCTTTGTGCAGACACAGCCGCCCGTCAACGCCTACACTGTACTTGGCTAGTTGAAGGTATCCATTACCAAGAACAACTTGAAGAATTCCTTTCTTCTTGAGCCGCACATACCTAACAGCTCGTTGAGGAATTTTCTGTAAAAAATAATAAATCTGTTTGAGAACGAAACTAGCAGTACAATTCTCATATTGTGAACAGAGATAGATGAAGTGCACAACAGTCCAACAAGCAGTACATATAAAACATTTCAATCTGTAGTATGGAACTTGCAAATATGCAGTTCGCTTAGAACTATAATGCAATACTGTAGTCTAGCTACATGTAGTACACACCATACAAATTTGAAAAAATGTAGAAATATGAAGTGCTCCGCTAATATATAAGCAGTTCACATATTCGAACCTGTAAACTAAAACATAAGCTACATGCACACAAGCAAAAAAACAAGAAAATAAGAACACATTGCAGTACACTTCAAAAAAGAAAGAAAAAAGTGCGTTCCTAAATTAGTACAAGTTCAGAATACAATGGAATTATACAAAAAAACACAAAGAAAAAAAATCATATCTAACGAAACATACCATCTTGTAGTGAGTCTCCACATCTGTTGGCGTAAGCTGATGGACAAAATGACTCGTGCAACCAAGGCCACGGCGAAGCAGCGCAGAATAGAACGCAGATACGTTGATCTGGCCCATATTCAATCCTTCCGTGAATACTGTACCATATGCAAGCTGCTGGGCTCGCCCAGTTCGGCATAATACCTTCCCACCACGACGAGCACGACGGGCCTGCGAGCAAGCTGAACAATTGCAGTGTGTCGGCACACCACAACCATGGCCGCAGCAGAAGAGATACGCACAGGGGCCTAGAGCCATCGCAGCAAAAACATAGAAAAGCAAAAAAAAAAAAATAGGCTGGAGAAAGGAGAGAACTTGCGGCTAGAGGAGAAAATGAAATGCAAAGGAAGGGCATAAGTTAGCCTTCATTTATATAAGAGGAATGCAAAAAGGTCAAAACTGAAATTAAAGGGGACTTAATGGAAATTATGTTCCCAAGAATAAAGGACAATCAATAAAGGTTTATGTTACCAAAGAAAGAGGAACGAAAAAAGAAGGTTTACTTTGACTGCAGCAATTCCCACGAACAAAACCACAGATCATTAAAAAATAATACTCTAAAAAATTATAATCCACAGACCATTTTATGTGTGTAGTTCTCCAAATTCGTACCAGGAAGTTCACTATATGTGTGCACGAAGTGCAGTACATGCTTTTTGGCACAAAGAAGGATGCACGCGGTGCAAAAATGTGTACACCTGCAGCACAGAACTATGACGAATGCAGTGCGCATAGGGGCACAAAAACAGTGCACACCCGTACACTAAGAAAAAAAGATACGAAGGAGGAAAAACAATAAAGAAATATGATACCGATGCAGTGCACAAAAATGTAGCGCAGAAAATGTGCAGTACGGTATGCATGCACATGCAGTACTGAAACTAAAAGAATGCAGTGCACGCATGATTTACTAAAAAAACAATGCACGCCCCAACGTTGAAAAAGTTACAAAGGAAAAAAATTGACCACCCAGGTGCTACCGGCCCCAGCCAGTCTCGTAATAGGTCTGCACCCACAGAAGGTGAATCATTCTGAGTCACAGTGCATGGGGCCGGCCACACATGGGCCCACGGGTCATAGGGCATATAGCTGTGAGCGCAGTGTATAAGTGCCGAGATAAGAATACGGAGGAGTTCGACCAGTATGCCTTGCCAGCACTTATAAACAGGTTGGGCGCGCCTTCCGCGGGCGAGGTGGGACTAAACATTAGGACGCACACACAACGAAACAGGAACCAGGCCGTGCTCACAGGCCGACTTGGGCCCAAATGCGTCCCTAACTAGCCAAACACAGGCCCAACAAGGCCGACTAAGAAAAAACAATAAGTTAGAAAAAAGGGGGGAGGGCCCCCCCACCCCCCAACCCCTTTCCCTACCCCTCCCGTACCAGGGACTGCAGTAAGTACAAGCAAAAACAAGATGCAGTATGTGGCTGTAAAAAATGCAGTGCATTACGTTAGACGATGCAGTGCGGTATGGCAATCCAGTTCCCAATTACCCTACACGAATAAATAAACAATAAGTACGCACATGTATACACAAGTGCAGTACTGTATTCTACCAGATGCAGTGCAGGACTATATACGAATGCAGTTCATTATCGCACAGGATGCATGTATAAAACATAACAAAATGCCCGTTCGCATAGAAAAAAGTGCTGGTTAAAAAGAATGTGCTCATCAAAAATAAAACAAACCCACCTTAAAAAACCTCACGTTCGCATACAACCACCCGATCGGAGCAGTTCCATCGCCACAAGCCCACGATCACAGATGCAAAAACAACCCACGATCTACACAACCGCATCATCAGCGCGATCGTGCAGCTCATCCGACGAGGCCATCCACCCCGCGCCCTTCCCCTTAAATTCAGACCCCTGCCAAAGGCCTTCTCATCCACAACAACACAAGTGTCCATTGCGCTCACACCAAATCGCCCCATATCAACGCAAAAGCACCAAGCCCTGACACCAGCGATGATGTTCACCGACGAGTACAAGGGCAACAACGCCGTGGACGCGCACGGCAACACCAAGTTGCATGTCATCCACACCAACGACAAGAACCAGATGGCGATCACCCTCGCGCAGTACAAGCACCACCTCAACCTCCAGCGCCAAAAGATCGTCGGCATTGATCTCGAGTACGAGAACGATCCTGAAGCGACGTAGAAACCCGCCCTCTGCCAGCTCTCCATCGGCAAGAATCACCCGGTGCTGCTCTTCCAAATGAGCGACACTGAAAGGTGCACCGTCTTCGACAACTTCCTCGCCGACCCCAGGTACACCTTTGCAGGCTTCTCCATCGACGGCGACAAAACCAGGCTGGAGCGCGTCAAACTGGAGGTCGCAAACTTCGTCGACATCCAGAAGGAGTGGAGGGTGCCCGAGGCAACCAAGCCGTTGGACTCCCTCGGGGACGTCTCCGGCGTGATCATCGACGATTACGACAGCAACATGAAGAAGAAAATCACCAACGACGAGCACCAGCGTTGGGCCACCCTGCCTCTGTCCAGGAGGCACATCGAGTACGCGGCAAAGGACGCCTATGTAGCGTACGAGATATGGAACCGCATCACCATCATCCAGGACGGCCTTCGCCGTGCAAAGCTGGAGAAGGAGGAGCCCCCCAAGAAGAGCGCCAGGAGCAGCTGGGCGTGGGGAGAGCCTGACTGGTGAATAAGAAGATGGTGCCGGCCAGGAGCCGACAATGCTAGCGTTCTTTTAGAATTATCATCAAATTTGCTTTGTGTTGTTTGCTTATGTATCGTTAGTTTGCTTGTGTGCTGAACCTAGTTTGCTTGCCATACAGAATCGCTTTGTAACGATGAACTCTAATTATGTTAGTTTGCTTTCTGTTCAACTTAGTTTGTTGGTGATGAAATTGTCATACAGAATGCAAACAGGACGCATGCAGTGCAAGTTGTGCACGAATGCAGTATAGAATCTGTCGAATGAAGTCTTAACATACCCAACAAAGCAATACATGAACCTAAATTTGAAAAAAGAATAGATAAGAGCAAAACCAGAAAAGGAAAGACGCAAACATGTAAATAAACAATGAAGTACAGAAATATATGAACGTGCAGTACAGAACCCTAATCAACGCGTTATGCGTATGATTTACTAAGCAGTGCACTCCCATACATTGGGAAAAACGATCACATAACAACAAAAAGACGGGAATAAAATAATGAGAAATGCACATGCAGTACGGAATTCGTATACATGTAGTACAGAACCCTGATCAATGCAGTGCACACCCCCGACATTGAAAAAACACATAAGGCAAACACGTAAATAATCAATGGAGTAAAGAAATATATGAACATGTAGTACAGAACCATAATCAACGCATTACGCGTATGATTTACTAAGCAGTGCACTACAATACATTTGGGAAAAAAGACTATATAATAGAAAAAACACGGGAATAAAAAAATGAGAACTATTCATGCAGTACGGAATTCATGCACATGTAGTACAGAACTCTGATCAATGCAGTGCACACCCCAACATTGAAAAACACATAAGGCAGAAAAATAAAAAGAAAAAAATAGACCTCCCACGTGCTACCGGCCCCAGCCAGTCTCGTAATAGATCTGCGCCCACAGAAGGCGAGTCGTTCTGAGTCACAGTGCATGGGGCCGGCCACACATGGGCCCACAGGTCAGAGAGCATACAGCTACGAGCCCCGTGTTCAAGCGCCCAAATAAGTAACAAGAGGAGTTCGACACAGAGGCCTCGCCACCGCTTATAAATATGTCAGGCGCGACTTCCACGGGCGAGGTGGGACTAAACATTAGACCGCACACAGCGCACCGGGAACCAGCCATGCTCACAGGAAGACTAGGGCCCAATTGCATCTTCACAACCAGAACGCAGGGCCAACAAAGCCCACTAAGAAAAAACAATACGTTTAAAAAGAAAACATCAAAAAGAAAAATGACAAACATTTTTTAAATGAATAACAACAAACAAAATAAAATGTGCATCGGCACTGTAAGAATATTAATAAATAAAACGCAGGAAGCGCGATGTCAACATACAGATGCAGTCAGAGATGTGTAACAATGCAGTTCTCCAGGTGGAAGCACAAAGTAGTATATTTTTTAATGAATTGCAGTTATCTTCACTCTGCAATGCAGTATGGCTGAAATAAGAATGCAGCCCTGTTACTTAACCAAAGCACTCCGACACCCCTAGCCACACTACTCTCCATCAACACAAACGCTGTATTACCACAAAAATCAAGAGAAGAAAAGAAAGAACACCATCAAGAGAAGAAAAAAAAAGTACATCTGTGTGGATCATACTGCAGTACACTACATGGACCTGAGAAGTTCGTTTTTGATAGAAAAGAAGTGCACTGACTTGGACAATTGTCCGAAGACACAATCATCACATTTTTTGACAGTTGCGTGAATACAGTGATCTAATCACGAAAAAAGAGGCGACGACGTTCCTGATTTCCAACGCACTAACAAGAGCCTCCTCATAGCAGAACCTGTTGGCAGTTGCCACGTAACTTAAAAACAGAGCCCCACCACGCTACCGCCCCACTCCACCTCTCCCACGTCCTGTCAAGGAGACCAGAGGAGAGCAGAGAAGAAAACACAACTGCTTCGTCCCCCTAGAAAACCCCATTGCATCTTCTTCTCCGCTCTTCCTTTCACTAACCTCTCTCTCTATAACAAACACCAGAGAGCAGAGGAGAATCATGGCAGATGCACCTCTATACAAGCAGCGCCACAAGTACACCAGGGAGCTCCACGACGTCTACCTCCACGGCAATCACAAGATCCACGTCCTTTGCACAAGCAAGGGCAAAGACGTGGACAAGATGCTGTCCACGTTCAGGAGGAAGCTCGGCGGAATGACCGTCAAACTAGTCGGCGTTGATGTCGAGTACCCACACTACAAGAAGCCACAGCGTGCAGCGGTGCTACAGCTATGCATACAAAAAGAATGCCTTGTCTACCACATATCTGCAGCTAAAGATAGGTAAGAATAACTATTGCTTGTCAATATTGATTTTAAATTTTCTTCACTGCAATTGCCATAATATTTAACCTTTGGTTCTCATTCTTGAAAAAGCATGACATGTGAATTTATTGACATTTTTGATCTGGCTCCATGTATGTCACTCATGTGTTCAATTCCTGAATTATATTATCTAGCAATACACGCAGTTTAATTATATTTTCCTCACTGCAACATTACCATACAAAACATGTATGAATTTAGGTTCAAGAATACAAGCATACACAAAACATGCATTGTTTATGCAATCTATTATCAGATTTACTAGTTATGTTGAACAAAGTATTAGCAATTGCTCAATGCAACATATTCAAATATTCATATTACAGTTCAGTTTCAAAAAAACACAAAAAAAACATAATTCCTGATGAATGATGAGTACACCTTCGTCGGATTCGCTATTGAAGGAGACAAAAGCAAGCTGAAGGTATCTGGTTTGGAGATCAACTCCAACAACTACATTGATATTCAGGTGGAATGGAGATACCCATACAATAAAAAGAAGTTTGACTCTTTGGATGATGTTGCTGGCAGGATGATAGACATTCACTACCATGACATGAAGAAAAAAATTAACCGCAAGGAGGACCATACTCTGTGGGGATTTTGCCTGCTGCCAGAAAAGCTTATCAAGTATGCAGCAATAGATGCATTCGCAACATATGAGTCATGGAGAATCATCTACGATGTCATAATGGGACTGGACAGGGCAAAAAGAGACAAAGAAGAAAAGAAGAAGAAGAACAAGGCTGTAATCCAATACAGCAACTAGAAAAAATCAGGGTTGTGTTTAGTTTCACTTTACTTTAGGCGTTGTGTTGTTCTTTGTTTCATTGCTTCATATCGAACATTACTTTTATAAAAACAATGTAAGTTGGCTTGTGAACAATTGCTTTCGCAGAAATTAGTTTGCATTAGAACAAGTATCTACACAACTTTGAAAAATTTAATGAGTGGTACCAAAACATACTATTCACATACAAAACATATTCAAAACCAACATTAAACAAAAAAAAACAGGTAATCTGACTACAAACTCGAACATTAAAAAGAAAAAAATTAATGCAGTTTACAATCCTTATAATTAATATTGATATATCTAAAAAAGTATAATCCGTATACCTTTCTAAACAAACATGAATACATTTCACAAAATGAACATAAGGCAGTTCAACAAGTGTATGCATGAAGTGCAGTACATGCATAAATGAAGAATGACAAGGGCCCCAACACACAACTTGCTACACGAAGTGCAGTACTCAACGTTGGTGCAAGCAGTACAAATGCCACCATTTTTGTTTTTCCATTAAAAGGGGGCGCACGCACAACCCCCGGAGCCTCACCCCTAAGATAGACAGGGGGCGACGGGGTATGACGGACTCGCCTACGCATGCAGCGCCGCGGCAAGCCGCGTCGCCGCCTGCTTCGGCTCGTTCAAGGCTTGGCCTCGCAGGGGGATGTGGAGGGGGGTCACGACCCCCCTCCCCACCCCCTGCTCGGCCTCGCGCTAACGCATGCAGTGTGCTTGGTTGACAGGCGCAGTGCGGACATTCTGTTTTTCCATTAA
>NC_041387.1:432130757-432132917 GCF_002162155.2 Triticum dicoccoides
GCAAGCCGCATCGCTGCCTGCTCCGGCTCGTTCCAGGCTCGGCCTTGCAGGGGGATGTGGAGGGGGGTCATGACCCCTCCCTCCCCACCCCCTGCTCGGCCTCGCGCTAACGCATGCAGTGTGCTTGGTTGATAGGCGCAGTGTGTACATTCTGTTTTTCCATTAAAAGGGGGCGCGCGCACAACCCACTACTAGAAAAACCGCTACTAATGGCGCACCTAATTTGGCCATTAATGGCGCATCACTGGTGCGCCATTACTAGCACGCCATTAGTAATTTTTACTAATGGCGCACCACTGGTGCGCCATTAGTATCTGGTATACTAATGGCGCACCACTGGTGCGCCATTAGTATAGGCCACGGTGCGCCATTAGTATGCCTCCCGGGGGCCATGTATACCCAGGTGCTTTGGCATACTAATGGCGCACGACAACGGGATGCGCCATTAGTAACTTCGGCATACTAATGGCGCACTATTTAGTGATGCGCCATTAGTGATGCGCCATTTTGAATCTAAATCTGGATCGTGATTTTTTGCCCATTTTTTGCTCGTTTTTTTTGCTTGTTTTTTGGCACGACATTATTTCAAATTTTGTTCCTGTTTTTGGATCTTGTACGTTCTTTTGCCGTGGTCTTTCGCCGGAGAGGAGTTCGCCGGAGAGGAGGAGGAGGAGGTCACCGGAGAGGTGCTCGCCTACATCGCCGGAGAGGAGGAGGAGGAGGTCGCTGGAGAGGAGTTCACCGGAGCATCGGAGAGGAGGAAGGAGAAACCATGAGGGGATGGGAGGAGAGGAGGGAGGAGGAGCTCACCGGAGAGGAGGGAGGAGGAGCTCACCGGAGAGGAGGGAGAAGAAACCGTGAGGGGAGGGGAGGGGTGGAGGGAGGAGGAGGTCGCCGAAGAGGAGGAGGAGGTTACCAGAGAGGAGAAGTATCATGGAGGAGAGAAGGGAAGATGGAGTGGAGGAGAGGTGGAATGAAGAGATAAGGAGGAGAGGACCACGACCAGCCATATATACGGCATACTAATGGCGCACCGCGGGCAGGTGCGCCATTAGTATTTTTTTTATTTTTTTTATTTATTTTGAATTTTGAAGGCGGGAAGATACTAATGGCGACCCATGGGCAGGTGCGCCATTAGTAAGTTTGAATTTTTTTGAATTTTTTTGCCTCTCCAGATCTTAAAAGCCCCGTATCTTTTTTTCTGTTAGGTTTTTGAGGATTTTGAAAATGTTTAACGGGGTTCCCATATAAAAAACTTTTTCATCCGAGTTAGTATGCAAAAGTTATGCCCATTTTTACAAATTCTCGCGAGATTTTGCAAATGAAGTCAAAACTCATATTTGCAAATTTTCCCAATAACTAGGCCACATATCACATGGGAAACTTAGTTTCTTTTATTTTTTTGACATTTTCATCATTTTCTTTTATTTTTTTAAAAACTGAAAAGGCGATCCACAGGGGGGGTGCATTCGGTGGAAGTGGTGGCCAAGTTACTAATGGCGCACCGTGGCATGGTGCGCCATTACTAGTTCAGCTAGTAATGGCGCACCACTCCCACGGTGCTCCATTAGTAGTTTTGAAAAAAATTCAGAAAAAAGTTTTAATTTTTTTTTTACTAATGGCGCACCGTGGGAGTGGTGCGCCATTACTAGTTCAACTAGTAATGGCGCACCACTCCCACGGCGCGCCATTAGTAGTTTTGAACAAAATTTAAAAAAAAAATTACTAATGGCGCACCGTGGATGTGGTGCGCCACTAGTATTTGGACACTAATGGCGTACCAACACATGGTGCGCCATTAGTATATAGTAATGGCGCACCACATGTCTGGTGCGCCATTAGTGTCAATTCCATCTATAGCCCTTTTCCTAGTAGTGACCCCGGGAGCCACACCCCTAAGATAGATAGGGGGCGACGGGGTATGACGGACTCGCCTACGCATGCGGCGCCGCAGCAAGCCGCGTTGCCGCCTGCTCTGGCTCGTTCCAGGCTCGGCCTCGCAGGGGGATGTGGAGGGAGGGTCACGACCCCCCCTCCCCACCTCCTGCTCGGCCTCGCGCTAACGCATGCGGTGCGCTTGGTTGACAGGCGCAGTGCGGACATTCTGTTTTTCCATTAAAAGGGGGCGTGCGCACAACCCCCAGAGCCACACCCCTAAGA
>NC_041387.1:432133227-432135042 GCF_002162155.2 Triticum dicoccoides
GAGGGGGGTCACAACCCCCCCTCCCCACCCCCTGCTCGGCCTCGCGCTAATGCACGCAGTGCGTACAAGAACAATACAAAAATATATAGACAACTAAAAAAATTGGGCCCCCCATGTACCTTAACGAACAAAACAATAAAAAAACCAAATACAAAAACGCAACTACAGGCAAAAAGCAATGCGTTTTTTGTTTTGGCAAAAAAAAGCAGTTCGGTATCATAAAGCAATGCAGCTTCAGCATGCACACACGTGCAACACTTTGCTTGAAAGACAAAAAAATGCATTTTTTGTTTTGGCAAAAAAAAGCAGTTCAGTATCATAAAGCAATGTAGCTTCGGCATGCACACACGTGCAGCACTTTGCTTGAAAGACAAAAAAATGAAGTGCTCTTATATTGGATAAAGAAGTTCGGCATCAAATGCGATACAGTTTATCAAACACATATCATACATATAAGCGTGACAAAATGCCAGTTCGCATAGACCATGGTCGTCAACAAAAAATAAAATTATACACTTATATATATTGTATGAGATATTGATATAAAATACATATACATATACAAATTCATCCACATGCACTGCTGCATAAAAGAACAAGAAGAAACACAACGACAGAATAAAAAGTATTTTCATACATTATCTACCTTAGTCAGCGCACACAAACACAACATCAAACCCTAGCTATTGTCGATGCACAACCTTTTGCACCCAGTAGAAAACAGTGCCCCAAATGACTGTTACTGCGTCTGCGACTGCGTTTGCGATTGCGACAGGGAAGTGAGCCCGAGATCCGCAATCAGTTCACGTAACTCATGCGGCATGTATTCATAACACAACATGTTCAAAGGATTGAACAGCAGCTGAAATTTGGTTGTAACTTTTTGAGTAGATGATTTTTCATATAAAAAACTTTTTCATCCGAGTTAGTATGCAAAAGTAATGCCCATTTTTACAAATTCTCGCGAGATTTTGCAAATGAAGTCAAAACTCATATTTGCAAATTTTCCCAATAACTAGGCCACATATCACATGGGAAACTTAGTTTCTTTTATTTTTTTGACATGTTCATCATTTTCTTTTATTTTTTTAAAAACTGAAAAGGCGATCCACGGGGGGGGGGGTGCATTCGGTGGAAGTGGTGGCCAAGTTACTAATGGCGCACCGTGGCATGGTGCGCCATTACTAGTTCAGCTAGTAATGGCGCACCACTCCCACGGTGCGCCATTAGTAGTTTTGAAAAAAATTCAAAAAAAAGTTTTAATTTTTTTTACTAATGGCGCACCGTGGGAGTGGTGCGCCATTACTAGTTCAACTAGTAATGGCGCACCACTCCCACGTCGCGCCATTAGTAGTTTTGAACAAAATTTAAAAAAAATATTTTTACTAATGGCGCACCGTGGATGTGGTGCGCCATTAGTATTTGGACACTAATGGCGTACCAACACATGGTGCGCCATTAGTATTTAGTAATGGCGCACCACATGTCTGGTGCACCATTAGTGTCAATTCCATCTATAGCCCTTTTCCTAGTAGTGACCCCCGGAGCCACACCCCTAAGATAGACAGGGGGGCGACGGGGTATGACGGACTCGCCTACGCATGCGGCGCCGTAGCAAGCTGCGTTGCCGCCTGCTCTGGCTCGTTCCAGGCTCGGCCTCGCAGGGGGATGTGGAGGGAGGGTCACGACCCCCCTCCCCACCTCCTGCTCGGCCTCGCGCTAACGCACGCAGTGCGCTTGGTTGACAGGCGCAGTGCAGACATTCTGTTTTTCCATTAAAAGGGGGCGTGCGCACAACCCCAGAGCCACACCCCT
>NC_041387.1:432135170-432135551 GCF_002162155.2 Triticum dicoccoides
GAGGGGGGTCACAACCCCCCCTCCCCACCCCCTGCTCGGCCTCGCGCTAATGCACGCAGTGCGTACAAGAACAATACAAAAATATATAGACAACTAAAAAAATTGGGCCCCCCATGTACCTTAACGAACAAAACAATAAAAAAACCAAATACAAAAACGCAACTACAGGCAAAAAGCAATGCGTTTTTTGTTTTGGCAAAAAAAAGCAGTTCGGTATCATAAAGCAATGCAGCTTCAGCATGCACACACGTGCAACACTTTGCTTGAAAGACAAAAAAATGCATTTTTTGTTTTGGCAAAAAAAAGCAGTTCAGTATCATAAAGCAATGTAGCTTCGGCATGCACACACGTGCAGCACTTTGCTTGAAAGACAAAAAAATG
>NC_041387.1:432136388-432142512 GCF_002162155.2 Triticum dicoccoides
GCACGCAGTGCGTACAAGAACAATACAAAAATATTAGACAACTAAAAAAATTGGGCCCCCCATGTACCTTAACGAACAAAACAATAAAAAAAACATATACAAAAACGCAACTACAGGCAAAAAGCAATGCGTTTTTTGTTTTGGCAAAAAAAAGCAGTTCGGTATCATAAAGCAATGCAGCTTCAGCATGCACACACGTGCAACACTTTGCTTGAAAGACAAAAAAATGCATTTTTTGTTTTGGCAAAAAAAAGCAGTTCAGTATCATAAAGCAATGTAGCTTCGGCATGCACACACGTGCAGCACTTTGCTTGAAAGACAAAAAAATGCAGTGCTCTTATAATTGATAAAGAAGTTCGGCATCAAATGCGATACAGTTTATCAAACACATATCATACATATAAGCGTGACAAAATGCCAGTTCGCATAGACCATGGTCGTCAACAAAAAATAAAATTATACACTTATATATATTGTATGAGATATTGATATAAAATACACATACATATACAAATTCATCCACATGCACTACTGCATAAAAGAACAAGAAGAAACACAACGACAGAATAAAAAGTATTTTCATACATTATCTACCTTAGTCAGCGCACACAAACACAACATCAAACCCTAGCTTGTCCATGCACAACCTTTTGCACCCAGTAGAAAACAGTGCCCCAAATGACTGTTACTGCGTGTGCGACTGCGTTTGCGATTGCGACAGGGAAGTGAGCCCGAGGTCCGCAATCAGTTCACGTAACTCATGTGGCATGTCTCCATAACACAACATGTTCAAAGGATTGAACAGCAGCTGAAATTTGGATGTAACTTTTCGAGTAGATGATTTTTCATATAAAAAACTTTTTCATCCGAGTTAGTATGCAAAAGTTATGCCCATTTTTACAAATTCTCGCGAGATTTTGCAAATGAAGTCAAAATTCATATTTGCAAATTTTCCCAACAACTAGGCCACATATCACATGGGAAACTTAGTTTCTTTTATTTTTTTGACATTTTCATCATTTTCTTTAATTTTTTTTAAACCTGAAAAGGCGATCCACCGGGGGGGGTGCATTCGGTGGAAGTGGTGGCCAAGTTACTAATGGCGCACCGTGGCATGGTGCGCCATTACTAGTTCAGCTAGTAATCGCGCACCACTCCCACGGTGCGCCATTAGTAGTTTTGAAAAAAATTCAAAAAAAGTTTTTTTTACTAATGCCGCATCGTGGGAGTGGTGCGCCATTACTACCACTCCTGCTCCGGCTCCTGCTCCGGCTCGTTCCAGGCTTGGCCTCGCAGGGGGATGTGGAGGGGGGTCACGACCCCCCCTCCCCACCCCCTGCTCGGCCTCGCGCTAACGCATGCAGTGTGCTTGGTTGACAGGCGCAGTGCGGACATTCTGTTTTTCCATTAAAAGGGTGCGTGCGCACAACCCCCGGAGCCACACCCCTAAGATAGAGAGGGGGGCGACGGGGTATAACGGACTCGCCTATGCATGCGGTGCCGTGGCAAGCCGCATCGCCGCCTGCTCCGGCTCGTTCCAGGCTCAGGCTCGCAGGGGGATGTTGTGACACCCCAAAATTTTGGCCTTGCTTTAGTGGAATAAAATTTTGCCAGGATTTAAAACTTTGAATTTTTGAGCTCCATTTTGATTTTTAAATCATTTCCTTCCCTGTTATTATGAGCTTTTCCCAAAGAGAAAACTTTTCAAATGTGTTATTGGGCTTGATTAACCTCTCAAGTAAAACTTTCCCTTATCCAATATAACTAATTAACTAATTTAGTTGCTTGATCAGTGTTTTCTTGAAAAATGGATTTTTAAGGTTAAATGGCCATATTTGAACTACAACCATTTGATAAATTCACTTAAAATTCCCACAAAAAGTTGGAGATGTCATGTGATGTTTTTAAATCACTTTTATGCAAAAATATATTTCATTCATGAAATATTTTGAGCCCTGCACTCAATTTTTCTTCTCTGGTCCAGAGTGCATTTTGCACTACAACCTATTTAAATATTTCTTTAAAACTTCTACCAAAATTAGGGGAGGTCAGTAGGAGCCTATTATTTCACTTTGTCCAAAAACCTATTTATGTTCTTTGAAAAATTTGAGTGAATCAACCTCATCCTCATTCTGGACCAACTTGATGGTTTGTACAGCAACCATGTTTTTACTTGCTCTTTAACCCTTGATCTTTTCTCCTACTTGTAGTCCCCCATGTTAAACCCTTAAGTCCAGGAGCAAGCACCTTTTGGATCATTTTTGGTTCATGAAATAATGTCATATATTTCCTGTCCAGAATTGAAATTCTGCTAAAGTTACACTAACAAGTTTCTGCTTTTGGCCAAATAACCTCACCACTCTCTCTTTCATCCACAGAGACACTGATCTGGAAGATTTGGCCCCTCCAAGACCTGCCTAGATGCCTCTGGCATTTTGTCAAACACCTTTCAGGCATGATCAGTTTTGACATGAGTCCTTGTTTGCACTATGGACTTAATCCCCTGACCAGACCAGCATGTCCAATGGTTTTGCCTTAAACTATAACCCCACCCTGCTAACTTTCTTGTGGTTTGGAGCCCCCTAACATGCCATAGCATTTCGTCGAGCACGTCCTGTGCGTGCACTGGACGCGCCAAGAGCGCGCAAATTGCAGCCACGCGGCCGAGCCGACACGCTGGCCCCCACGGCTTTGGCCCGCTCTGCAGAACCTCACCACGCGCTCCCCTTCTCTCAGCTACGCGCCAAGCCGCCCCTCGCCGCGCCCGGCAGGCCAAGCACTTGCCGCCGCCGCCGCCCGACAGCCCTGCGCCGTTCAGCGCCGCCCAAGCCACTCACGCTCGCCACCTGGCCCCTGGAACAGCGCGTGCTCATCCGCAGCTTCGTCCCCTAGCGCTCGTCGCCGCCACGTCGCCCTAGCCACAGAGAGGCAGTTCGCCGGAGAGCTTATCCACGGCCGCCGCAGAACCGACCTCGGCGCGCTATAAATGGACACCCCGAGCCCCTTTGAGCACGCACGCGACCTCAAGCCACCTCCAGAGGACCCCCATTGGCAGCCAATCGACCCGGGGAGGCCTCCTTCCTCATCTCCGGCAACCACGGCCGCCGCCAATGCCCCGGCCATTTCGGCACCACTGAGGCCTCTCCCTCTCCATTCTCTCCTCCAAGAACCTCCTCATCCTCCCGTGAGCCTTTTCCCCTACTTGATTTTGATCGGGAGCCAACGCCGCCACAAAGTCACTTTGTCACCGAAGCTTCCTCCGCCGCGGAGCTCGCCGCCGGCAGCTCACTCCGTCCCCGCCGACCCAACGACTACCGGGAGGACCGCCCCAACCTTGCAGATCCATCCCCACCCTCGGGGGCCCGCGAGGAGCAGCCAAACGCCGGCGACGATCGCCGGAGCCCCGCTCCGCTCGGGCAGAGGAGGGAGACGACGCGCGGCGACTGGTCAAACCTGACCAGTGGGCCCCTTGGACCCACTGTCAGTGACCCTGCTCCTATCCACGTCGATTAAGTGAAGGCGTATTTTCCCCAGTACGCTTTCCCCGCTCCGAAAACGTATTCCCTTCCGAAACGTTTTCTTTTCTGTTTTATTTTAAAAACAGATTTTGACCACAACTTTGACTGGTTATAACTTTTTAAATATAACTCCAAATGAGTTGTCTCTTTTTCCTACCTTCCTTAAATTTGGTCTAGTTTATTTTAAGATTTATTTGAAAATTTTTCAAACAACTTTTTGGTTCTGTTTTTGAAATGTGTGTTAATTCAAATATATTTTTTAAATAGGATTTTGGGGAGAGAGAACAAGCTTTCAAAAGTTTTGGAGAGCACCTCACCCCTCCACAACATTGAAGGAAAGCATTCTGAACCCCGGCATAATATTTTTGGTGTGATCGTTGATACATTTATAACACCACCGCATTTCGAAGGACTTGTTATTTCATGTGATATGATCATATGCATGGGTGCATGTTGCTGATTTCCATGCTGTTGGAAATGGATTCACTTGTGATGATAATCACCCTCATGTGCCTTGCATGCATACCGGCAGGAACCCGGGAAAACCTCGGCCTTGGGTAGGCATGAGTTTGTCGCCGGTCTCCGTCGGGACGGTTATGTCTGGTATGGCATGGTAAGGTGATATGAGCGGTGACTTTGTTGGATGAAATATATTCGTCATGCTAATCATGCAGGGAATACTTGAACCTCCTGAGTCGACCGTAGATCGAGTCTTGTTCCAGTAACCCCCATACTTGTTTCGTACTACCACTCGTCTCTACAGCAAGTAGAGTACGGTTCAGTAAGTTGTCAACCTCTTTCCAGCACACACCGTACAGAGAGGCCATGGTGGAAGATACCGGTTGTAGCTGGTAGGCAGGCCACCTGGTCCGGGGGCATGGGTGTTTCCGGTTGGGACCGAGAGGGGAGGCCACCCCTTAGAGCGCGCGATATAAATTTGATCCCATGCTACGCGAGGTTGTAGCCTCCCCACTTAGAGTTTGCTTAACAGGTGTTGTGGGTGATTCCAGACACGTGTGAGATAAGCTGGTGTGTGCAAGTTAGGTGTGTTTTCAACAAAAAGACCGTAGACGGAATTAGTCCCGATGGACTAAAGAAATCCGTTACTCGTGGGTAAAGAGTACACCCTCTGCAGAGAATAAACCTATTCGAATAGCCATGTCCATGGTTAAGGATTACAGTCTGGGATGGGTCAGGTGTCGGTCTTAGTGTCGGTCTTCGGAGGTGAAACTGTTAACCAGAAAATGGAATTACTACTCGTGACTTGTGATATCTATGATTATTATTATTGTTGACTAACCCGTGATATTATTGTTATTACCGAATATCTCTGGGATGGTTCTACCTCCGGGATATTCATTATGATTGTTCCTTTTAAAGCCCTTTATGTGGCGTCGCTCAGACGCCCGACTGTGGCATTCTTTTATAGCCCTTTATGTGGTGTCGCTCAGATGCCCGACTGTGGCATTCCTTTTAAAGCCCTTTATGTGGCGTCGCTCAGACGCCCGACTGTGGCATTCCTTTTAAAGCCCTTTATGTGGCGTCGCTCAGACGCCCGACTGTGGCATTCTTTTATAGCCCTTTATGTGGCGTCGCTCAGACGCCCGACTGTGGCACTTCTTTTAAAGCCCTTTATGTGGCGTCGCTCAGACGCCCGACTGTGGCATTTCTTTTGAAGCCCTTTCTGTGGTGTCTCTTAGACGCCCGACTGTGGCATTCCTTTTAAAAAGCCCTTTATGTGGTGTCGCTAAGACGCCCGACTGTGGCATTGCTTGTTATTTGTTTCATAAATTTTTATACTACCACGTTATTGCATTATTATAAATAACTTGCTTGCACGCATCGTTGTTTCATTTATCTATTGTGACTGACGTCATGAGCATAAAATAATTTTAGCACATCATTGTTATATTATACCTGTTTTCATAATGTTTGCGAGTACATTCAAAATACTCACTGGCTTGTCCCTGGCTATTGTCTTGGCCAGATTATCTTGCACGGAGATGAGCGACGCGATGCCAGCCCCGGAACCCACTCAATGGAGATAGCAGCCGTGCAAAGATAGGAATTAACCTGGTCAGCTGTTCCCGTGGGAAATGGAGTCCCATAGACACAGATGTTTCACAACCCGCTTCCGCCATCAACCACTAGAAACCATTTGTTGTACTCACAGGCCAGAATGGTCTTGTACTACATATTTTGTATTTTGCTTGGAATTTCTGTATCAAGTTGGAGCCTCATAAGCTAACAGTAATCCTGGGGCTGATGAGCACGACGGTCTTTTCTGGAAATTTATTACCCGGAAAACCCGGTCGCGACAGATGTGAGGGGGGTCACGACCCCCCCTCCCCTCCCCACCCCCTGCTCGGCCTCGCGCTAACGCACGCAGTGCGCTTGGTTGACAGGCGCAGTGCGGACATTCTGTTTTTCCATTAAAGGGGGGCGCGCGCACAACCCCCGGACCAACACCCCTAAGATAGACAAGGGGGCGACGGGGTTTGACGGACTCGCCAACGCATGCGGCGCCGCGGCAAGCCGCGTCGCCGCCTGCTCCGGCTCGTTCCAGGCTCAGCCTCGCAGGGGGATGTGGAGGGGGGGTCACGACC
>NC_041387.1:432146615-432229493 GCF_002162155.2 Triticum dicoccoides
GGTCACAACCCCACCTCCCCACCCCCTGCTCGGCCTCGCGCTAATGCACGCAGTGCGTACAAGAACAATACAAAAATATATAGACAACTAAAAAATTGGGCCCCCCATGTACCTTAACGAACAAAACAATAAAAAAACCAAATACAAAAACGCAACTACAGGCAAAAAGCAATGCGTTTTTTGTTTTGGCAAAAAAAGCAGTTCGGTATCATAAAGCAATGCAGCTTCAGCATGCACACACGTGCAACACTTTGCTTGAAAGACAAAAAAAATGCATTTTTTGTTTTGGCAAAAAAAAGCAGTTCAGTATCATAAAGCAATGTAGCTTCCGCATGCACACAAGTGCAGTACTTTGCTTGAAAGACAAAAAAATGCAGTGCTCTTATATTGGATAAAGAAGTTCGGCATCAAATGCGATACAGTTTATCAAACACATATCATACATATAAGCGTGACAAAATGCCAGTTCGCATAGACCATGGTCGTCAACAAAAAATAAAATTATACACTTATATATATTGTATGAGATATTGATATAAAATACATATACATATACAAATTCATCCACATGCACTGCTGCATAAAAGAACAAGAAGAAACACAACGACAGAATAAAAAGTATTTTCATACATTATCTACCTTAGTCAGCGCACACAAACACAACATCAAACCCTAGCTATTGTCCATGCACAACCTTTTGCACCCAGTAGAAAACAGTGCCCCAAATGACTGTTACTGCGTCTGCGACTGCGTTTGCAATTGCGACAGGGAAGTGAGCCCGAGGTCCGCAATCAGTTCACGTAACTCATGCGGCATGTCTTCATAACACAACATGTTCAAAGGATTGAACAGCAGCTGAAACATGTACTCCGCCTTCCAATCTTCAGCAGCAGGCTGAAAAAAGAAAACAAATGCAGAAAAGTGATTAAAAAAAGGTCGTCATAAAGAACAAAAAAGTGAAAAGAAAACAGAGAATCTGTTACGTCGGATTTCAAAATTTTCTCAACTAGACGTTGGCCGTCATACAACTGCGTCATCCTCAGAACATAGATTCCGCACTCATTTGCTCCCTGCGCTGGCACGACCGGGTAAGATGGCTTCTCTGCCAATTTAACCCAGTCAGGGTGGTTCCTCGATTTATACATTTTTTCACCATAAATCACCTTCAGCAGCTGAGTCATCCTCCCCATCTGCCAAAAAAGCAGAAGGTAAGAATAACACACATCACGGATCAAAAGTTGATATTCAAACGTACAAAAAAATTTGTTCTCAACCGTCTAAACAATCCATTTTTAAGTGTGCACTACATAAACAATTGCAGTTTATAAAAAATGCAGTAGAAACACAAAAAAAAGCTTTACGCTTGGCAAAGAAAAAATAACATACCACTTCAGTGCAATCTGCGTGGTAGTCAGTCCTGCGCCACCTTGTCGTGACATCAGGATGGCCAGTGTACTTTCTACTGTCATGAATATCAAGGGTCTGGTGATGCTGGTTCATCGTGTATAAGGAATAATGACCATCCTTGAATCACGGCGTCATAATCTGTTTGCATAAAAAAATGAAATGAACAGTTCTTTCGACAAATACCACCAGGACCACTGTTCCAAAAATAACTATAAAAAGAAATGCAACAAACCAGGAAAAATAAGTGACAAAAAACAATGAACTTACCAGTTTTGCATCCAACAGGTTTGCGCCGTCTCTCACAAAAAATTTGAACTGCTGAACTGCATCTTCTAAAACAAACGAGCTATGCACAACTGGCAACACAGGATCTCCGTCATTATCTCTCGCCACAGAGGTTTCCATTTTAATAACGTACTGCACACAAAAAAGAACAAAAAAAAGTACATGAAAAAAAGAATAAACAATGCAAGGAGGCATGGACATGAAAAAGCCAGTGCAGTAGGAAAGAATGACAGCAAATGTTTACCGTGATAAATAAAGGTGAAAGTAGTACACGTTCACCGGATTGATAAGCTAAACCCAATTCAGGGTCTTGCTTCCAGTACTTGATGACAAAATCCATGATATACGAATCCATTAAAGCTCCTTTGCCAAATGTATCATAGATATAGTCGATATTGGAAGTATCGACATCACCAAAAGGACCATGCACCATAAAGAACACGTTCCTGCAGTAAACATACACAGATGGGATCAATAAATTTAGAATTAAAATCAAAACACACAGAAAGCATGAAAGGGCACACACATCACATAAAACTTACTCGCAGTATTTGGTTACAAAATCTTTGCTGAGAACAAGATCCTTTATTTTAATCGCCTCATCAATATATCTGAACCTCGGAGGCTTCAATTTCTCTATAGAGCATCTCAGCTTAAAAGCCCTCTCACCTGCCCTCTTGTTCGAAAATACTTCAACCTCACCCAAAGGAGGACGATTAATTGCTGCACTCCTAGTCCTAGTGACACGTGCACACGGTGTAACAAAATCATCATCATCAACATCATATACATCGTGTGGAGAGCTAGGTCGAGAGACGGTTCCACCATCAGGTCCAGACACCACATTTGTGTACAAACCAGAATTATCTGGAGAGATTTCAATGACACAATCCTCCATAACAACATCAGAACCCTAGGACTCAAACAGTGACGTACAACCTTCATGAAGCCCCCAATCAAAACCTAAAAACGTGCAGAAAAAACATGGAAGCACTCAGTACAAAACACAAAAACCAAAAAACATGTATATAGAAAAAATGGAATGCAACCCACTTCTCTACATCAATGCAGCCCGCACTTGTATGCATCAATGCAGCCCGCATATAAAGAACAATGCAGCCCACTTTTATGCATCAATGCAGCCCACACTTGTATGCATCAATGCAGCCCACATATAAAGAACAATGCAGCTCACTTCTATGCATCAATGCAGCCCACACTTGTATGCATCAATGCAGCACACATATAAAGAACAATGTAGCCCACTTCTCTACATCAATGCAGCCCACACTTGTATGCATCAATGTAGCCCACATATAAAGAACAATGTAGCCCACTTGCACATAAAGAAGCGGAACCAAGCAGCAGACACAAATAAAATAAAGCGAGGATAAAGAAGTTCAATAAAACAACCTTTATCTGCAAAAATTAGAAGTGATGTTAAATCAAGGCAACACTTCCTCGATGTTAGCCAGCTATAGAGCATGGCCTTTCTGATGTAGCCAATGTGCTCCACGCAAACTTAGCAACTCGAACACCATCCCATGTTTGCAAGAATTGAAACATATAGAATCCACAATCGTGCCTGCAATAAAAAGAATAAAAAACATCAGTTTCACAAAAATGAAGTGAAAAAAAACTTGAACAGTATGACACAGAAGGTCTGTAAAGAACGCACCCATTTGGCTGCATTGGGACAATGACATGTTTCAACACAAATCCATCAAGTGTGGGAGGATTTAGCGGCTCATCCGAACTCAAGCTACCTTCTTTCCATGCACGCTTGATATTTTTAACCATCCTCCTAAAAACCCTGACCGCATCAGGGCTGCCACGTTTGTTGAGCGAGTCAAGGAATTCAAACCGCCTTACTTTCACATTTAACGCAACTACACAATAATGACCAACACCATCCCTCGTATCTGGCTGATCAAAAGTTGCAAAAAGGACCTGCTGGAAGAATGAAAAAATAAATGAAATTATGATAAGAAGAAAAAACAGAACGCTATAAAAACAAAACAGGCAAAATACACATAAAAACGTCTCTCACCACATCATTTTTATCAACACGCTCCTCAGCTTTCGAAGAGAACATCATTTTAGCACTCCTGCCTACAGTACCACCATTCCAAATATTTGTCTGCCGAAACAAAACCAAAAATCAAATAAGCAAAAACAGGTCATCGCACGAAATCAGAAAAGAAAAGTAAAAAATAAAACAAAAATTTCTGCGTTCTTACAGAAATATGGTACGGGACAAACATTGTCGAAGATCCCTTAAACTTATCTACCAGGAAAGAAACCCCAAGATATACAAGCCTTGTAGTGAGCATCCCTTTATCCCAAAAGGATTGACCAACTTCGCCAATGCTAATATCACCCATCTCAGTTTTAAAAGCAACCATGTCCCTGAACTTTTTCATGAAAAACTCAAACACAAGATACTAAAAAAAATAACAACAAATAAAAAGGGGTAAATACAAAAATTAGATAATACATATGAACAAAACAATTTCTAAAAAATCATACTTCTTCTTATTGTCCTTCCGAGACCTTGTAACAGCAGTGTACAACTCATTGTATCTTTTCAGAAGAGCTGGATCAATGCTCGACGGTGTGACAACAGGAAGTTCATCATCTGTAATAAAAAAGATGAAGTTAATTTATCCAAACAATGAAGTTTAAATATTAAGATAAGGGAATTCTGCTAGCTATTTTGAAAATCATAGACAAAAGATCAAAGTTTCACCTATCATTAAACATCTAATACAGATACCATAGTAATTAAACAACATGAATGAGAAAAACATCAAACTGCACTGTTAAAAAAATCTCTTGCCTTTAGTGTCAGAGTCTTCAGGCTGCTGTTCTTCAGAACTGAGCAAAATATTTTCTTGCATATGTTGCGGCGAATCCACCACAACCTCACTGGACTTTCCTTCTGCAGCAACATCAGCGTTCTCTCGATTTGCAACAGTCTGGTCGACAGCAGCATCCTTAGATACTTCAACTACATGAGGCTCCACTATCGATACTTCCGGAACATCATTGGACACCAGACAGACAGGGGAAGCAACAACACTAGCAGCAGGGGCAACATTCTCTAGTGGCTTTTCAATGCCAACATTAGAATCTTCATGCCGACTGGTGGGAACAGCATCATGGGATCCTTGAGCTACAGAAGGATCTGCACACTCAACAGCAACCGATACAGAAGCATCAACACTGCCATGGCCATCAACAGCACAACTGCCCTGATTCAGATCAATGTGAACTTCAACATTTTGTTCTCCAACCGGTGGAAAGTTTAAAAAACACACAGTAACAAAAAATAAGCATGGGGATAACTAACACAACAACACACAGCACACTTATGTCAAAAGACTGCTAGCAACATACACATAACAACTACAGTCCACATATGCAAAACAACACCAACACACGTGTGTCAAACAGAACTACAACTGCAACCCACATATACATAAAAAAACTGCAGTTCGCTTTGACAAACGCTGTAGTTCAGTTATGTTAAATACTGAAGCTCACGTATGTAAATCAGTATGGATCACGCATGCCAAAAGAACTGCAGTTCACTTCTGTCAAACAGTGAAGATCACACATGTAAAACTATTGCAGCTAACATAGGCAAATGAAAATGCATATGGATGAACACGACAGCGTAAATCAAGTTTATAACAGACAACAAAAAATTAGAATACAACCCACTAACAGAACAAGTAATACAACTATACCTTATCAACCACGCCATCCAGAGGGGACACTGCATCAGCCAAGACCTCATCCTTCCCAGAGCCGTCGTACGTCTCTTTGTGCACATCACGAGCAGCAACACCAGTCTACGGGCATAGAACAAACCAAAAACGAGAAATAAGATGGTACTGACCGAAAAAGAAAAAACTTCAACTATGCACAAGCAGTACACACTTCACAACAGAGAAGTACACAAAAAAATGGGAAGCAAACAAAATGCAAGTTCAAATAAAAAAGGGAAGTATGGCAGAACAGACATGGCAGGAGTATTTATACCTGACCAACTCCATCGTCTCTAGTTCCATCGACACCAGAAGATTCCACTCCAGCCTATAACCAAAAAAATAGTGAGGAGCAGTCAACATAATACACAAAAAAAAGAGGTTCAAAGCCACAAAAAACCTAGAACATACATTATCAGCGCCAACGCCAGTGTCCTGACGGATCATTTCATCCACAATATGCCCAGCATCCTTCTTATATCGACCGCATTTTTCTTCTTGTGAATGTCTCAATTGAGCATACGAAGAACAAACATGTGTCACTGCAATCTTCAGGCTTTCAATCACACCACAATCAAAATTGTGAGCAGCAACAATATCTTCATCTCATGGGCCATGGCCAACAGGGAAAAAACCAGCAACTGTCCTCAACCTGTCACCAGAGGTTGGCAAATCCTCAATCAGCTTCAAAACCTTCAGAAGAAGCTCATCAATCTCCTCATGTTTTTTGCCACCAACAAATGTCTGTTTATAAGAGCTTGTATTATCAAACATCTGTCGAGGCATGAAACCACGAGTGTGCGGCACCTCATCATCACAGGCAGGAAGCTGACTACAGATAGGCTCATAAAACCTAGCATGAGTGCTAGGCCCCGCATCAGAGCTGCCATGTACAACCGCAACATAACGGTTGTACACAATATCACCTGACGCCTTCCACTGAAAAAAAGACAACACGCTAAGAGAAGTACACATGTGAGTACTAGAAAAGTTCACATTTGTAATGGCTGCACTTTTTTTAAATCTGATATTAAAAAATCAGGTGCACTAACCGGCAGCTTCCCAAATTTGTAACTTTCCAAGTAAATCTTTCCCTTCACACGCACATCCTCATTGTACAACTTCAATAGATCCTTGGTCATCAGGTATGACGCGCGTGGCGTCAACGTGTGCATGACTGAAAATATGCGAAGCTTCAAGCAGTCAAGATACATAATCAGGGGGACAATGGCACAACCCTCTGCACAATTCTGCTAGCTGCCTTCTGATTGCCACCTAACCACAGCTGCCTGCAACTCATCAACAACAAGCTGACAAAAGTCCATCTGAGCCATAGCCGCATAATCCATGTTCTCTACCATTGCAGCAACTCTACCCAAACGAACTGCAGGCCCCGGGCACAGCAAATTCTGGTAAAGTATCAGGAAGAACACCTTCACAGCAAGGTCAACACTCACATAATCATCTTCCTCCACCAACACCTTCAACTACTCAAGCAAGTCCTTGACACCTATACTTCTTGAACGGTCAAAGCCAAGCTCATCCTTGAGGGCAGTCAATGATTCATCGTGACCGCTGGAAGCAGGCATGGGTGTAGTGTGACGTCCCATAGGTAAATCAAAAATGTGATGAACTGCATCACGATTGATTCGAAGAACCCTGCCATTCCCAAAGTCCATTAACATGGTGGCAGGGTCAATCACTCCCATCAGATAGCACATAAGAATGCGCGACACATTTTTCTTTACTGACAGATCAAAGACAACACCAAATCCAGCATCCCTAACATGGCTGCAATGCGCCTCTTTCAACAAAGAAGCAACCTTGCAAACAGTGGGAGGGGACAAACGCACGGTCTTGTTAAATCGAGAATCATCTCCCTCACCATCATCTTCAGTTGCATTGATCTTACTGGACTTCTTCCTCTGTGTAAAGGGAAATGCAGTCCACATTAAAAGATTAGGCATATAAAAAAAGAGACATAGAAAATACAGAAACAATAACAAATGAAGGAAACAAATGCAGTGCACTTCAACAAACCTTTGGAGCAGCATCCACCTCCTCGCCAGAATCACAACCAACATCTTCGTCGACATCATCATGGGCATGCTTGGGTACACTCTTAGATGAACCACAGTCTTTACGTCTAGAAGGATGAACACCCTTCACATAATCAGCAAGCAAAAAGTCATCGTCATCAGAATTGGGACCTCCAGTGACATGTAGTCGTTTGCGCTGAGGATCATCACTTCCACCAGCTTCAGCAGTTCTCTTGCCAAGATTCTTCTTCATTCCAGCAACACATGGACTCCGCCGAGGTGTACCACCTTCCTCAGCAACAGTACTCAACCTCTTCTTCATCTTGCCAAATTTACCACCATTGCCCCTCTACTTCTCCTTCTCAGCAAACTCTTTTGACTCAATTTCAAACCTCAACTTCTTCTTGCTTTGCTTCAACTCATATTGATGAACCTGTTTCGGGACCATCCAATCCTATGTACCATCAACAGGCTGCGACTGTGTTTCAGACAAGACAGGACGTCTCTGATCAAAGCTCACACCAACATTACCCTCTGCAAAATAATGGTCAATCAATTGAGTAACCTCCTCAAACCCAGGCGCCCCAGCATGGAAAACAGACACTGCGTCAAAATAAAGTTTCACTATGCTCGTTAAAAATTGCACAAAAAGAACAAATGCAGTACAGTTATACATATAAATGCAGTGCTCCAACCATAAACTCAAAATAAAAAATAATGCATTGCACAAAAAACTTGAATAAAACAACAATGCAGTTCACACATACATACAGTGGAGTTCACATACAAAAATAAATGCAGTGCTGCATATGCTAAATCCACGGTAGTTCGCAACAAAAATGTCGAACTAGATAAGACAAAGCATACACAAAAATAAACAAATTAATCACATACCAGAAGGAGCGGCCACACTTATAGGAGAAGATTCAATCAGCGAATTCACTTCATGTCCTCCCTCGTCACCATGATCCTTACCACCAGGACAAGGAGAGACAATTGGTGTATCATTAGGAGCACTACAATCACCTGCTGGATTAAAAAAACAAGAAAAAAGAAATTACAAAAACATCACATGACAAAATAATGCAAAGAACGCTGACAACTAACAGAGCATAACACAATATGCAGGATGAATTAGGAAACTAGATAAACATCAAACAAAAATAAACAAAGCCTAAGGAATAAGCACTCCACCAACCCTGAACTCCTTCTCCCGGCCTGCTCGGCGAAGACATAGCGTTTCCTTGCAACACAAAGGACGAAGTGACAGACATAAGCAACAAAATCGGCGAAAATCTCACGAAACCCTAGATCCACATTGCTACACCCAACTATCGACTTCAAAACGAGATAAAATCGACTGCCTACGGAAAAATTACACAAGCAAAAAGAGCTACAACAACTACAAGAATCACAAAAACAAGACAAGGGGACGATCAACACCGAGCCAAGCGAAACGTACCGAAGAAAAGTGTGCGGCGACGGCGGCGAGAATGGGGGGCGGCGACGGGAACAGACAGGAAAGGGCTGCGGGAGAGCAATGGCAAGTGCTGACGGAGCGGACAGCGAAGCGGAATGCAGGAATAAGGACCTCTTGAGGGCGGCGGTTCTCCGGGCGACGGCGATTGCTGCGCGCGATGGCGGTTTTGCCGAGGGAGAGATGCCTCGGGAAAAACTGCAAGAGACGTGTTCTCGGTCTCTTTCTCTGACAACGGAGCGGTGGAATAACCTGGAAGCGATAACAGGCCGGCGTGTGGAGGCCCGCATGTCGGAAAAAGGGTCACAAAAAATGGGCCGGCCCAAAATCAGCCCAGACAAAATAAGCCAGTCTACAACAAAATGGACATATTACTAAAAAAACGCACATGATGCAGTTCTTTGTGAAGAATCATGAAGTTCAAACGGTAAAACAACAATTAAAATACATACAGTTTGTATAAAAAGTTAAAATAAAAAACAAAACGCGTGTTAAGAAAACACATCCGAAAAAAAGTCTACCTTCAAATAAGTGCCACACAAAAAATGTGCCCCCCCCCCCTCTGCTCTCCCCTTAAACCTCCCGTAAAGTGCAGTAAACACAGGGAAAAAAACAAATGCAGTATGTACTACTGGAACAATGTTGTGCATTTCTTTACGGGATGCAGTACGACATTATACATTTCTTTACGGGATCAAGAAAAACGCGAACACGGAAAAAAGTAAACGCATTGCGGAAGTACACAAACATGCAGTACAGTATCCTAACCAATGCAGTACAGTTGTAATTTGCTAAGCAGTGCAGTCCCATACATTCGGAAAAAAAGATTACAAAAAAAGTAAAAACACGGGAACAAAAATGAGAACTGTACATGCAGTATGGAATGAAGTTCACATCTAATGCATAACCATGATCAATGCAGTGCACCGATGATTTACCAAAAAGCAGTGCACTCCACGACATTAAAAGGCATACAAAGAATAACAACTAATCACCCAAATGATACAGGCTGCAGCCAGACAAAAATTGACCACGTACATGCGTCTCTGAACTACCCGAACACAGGCCCAACAAAACCGACTAACAAAAAACAATAAGTTCAAAAAAAAGTGTGGGCCCCCCACCCCCCCTTCCCTACCCTTCCCGTACAAGCGACTGAAGTAAGTACAAGCAAAAACTAGGTGCAGTACGGTTCGGTAGACCTATGCAGTGCATTCCGCTGCGCAATGCAGATCGCCGAAGCACATAGCAAAGACACGCAAAAAACTACGAAGTAATACACTGTTGCAGTTCTGATTTGTACGCGAGGCAGTGCGGAAGTGTAAGCAACGCAGTTATGTTGTCACGCAGTATACATGAATAAAACATGACAAAATGCCCGTTCGCATAAAAAAGTGCTGGTTAAAAAAATGTGCTGATCAAAAATAAAACAAACCCACCTTAAAAAAAACCACGTTCGCATACAACCACCCGATCGGAGCAGTTCCATCGCCACAAGCCCACGATCACAGATGAAAAAACAACCCACGATCTACACAACCGCATCATCAGCACGATCGTGCAGTTCATCCGATGAGGCCATCCCACCCCGCACCCTTCCCCTTAAATTCAGACCCCTGCCAAAGGCCTTCTCATCCACAACAACACAAGTGTCCATTGCGCTCACACCAAATCGCCCCATATCAACGCAAAAGCACCAAGCCCTGACACCAGCGATGACGTTCACCGACGAGTACAAGGGCAACAACGCCATGGAGGCGCACGGCAACACTAAGTTGCACGTCATCCACACCAACGAGAAGAACCAGATGGCGATCACCCTCGCGCAGTATGAGCGCCACCTCAACCTCCAGCGCCACAAGATCGTCGGCATTGATCTTCAGTACAAGAACGATCCTGAAGCGACGCAGAAACCCGCCCTCTGCCAGCTCTCCATCGGCAAGAATCACCCGGTGCTGCTCTTCCAAATGAGTGACACTGAAAGGTGCACCGTCTTTGACAACTTCCTCGCTGACCCCAGGTACACCTTTGCAGGCTTCTCCATCGCCGGCGACAAAACCAGGCTGGAGGTCGCCAACTTCTTCGACATCCAGAAGGAGTGGAGGGTGCCCGAGGCAACCAAGCCGTTGGACTCCCTCGGGGACGTCTCGGGCGTGATCATCGACGACTACTACAGCAACATGAAGAAGAAGATCACCGACGACGAGCACCAGTGCTGGGCCACCCTGCCTCTGTCTAGGAGGCACATCGAGTATGTGGCAAAGGACGCCTACGCAGCGTACGAGATATGGAACCGCATCACCATCATCCAGGACGGCCTTCGCCGTGCAAAGCTGGAGAAGGAGGAGCCCCCCAAGAAGCGCGCCAGGAGCAGCTGGGCATGGGGAGAGCCTGACTGGTGAAGAAGAAGATGGTGCCTGCTAGGAGCCAACAATGCCAGCATTCTTTTAGAATTATCATCAAATTTGCTTTGTGTTGTTTGCTTATGTATCGTTAGTTTGCTTGTGTGCTGAACCTAGTTTGCTTGCCATGCAGAATCGCTTTGTAACGATGAACTCTGATTATGTTAGTTTGCTTTTTGTTCAACTTAGTTTGCTGGTGATGAAATTGTCGTACAGAATGCAAACAGTACGCATGCAGTGCAAGTTGTGCATGAATGCAGTACAGAATCTGTTGAATGAAGTCTTAACATACCCAACAAAGCAATACACGAACCTAAATTTGAAAAAAGAATACATAAGAGAAAAACCAGAAAAGGAAAGACGCAAACACGTAAATAAACCATGAAGTACAGAAATATATGAACATGCAGTACAGAACCATAATCAACGCATTACGCGTATGATTTACTATATGTGTGCACGAAGTGCAGTACATGATTTTTGGCACAAATAAGGATGCACATAGTGCAAAAATGTGTACACCTGCAGCACAGAACTATGAAGAATGCAGTGTGCATAGGGGAACAAAAACAGTGGACACCCGTACACTAAGAAAAAAGGATACGAAAGAGGAAAAACAATAATGAAAAATGATACCGATGCGGTGCACAAAAATGTAGCACAGAAAATGTGCAGTACGGTATGCATGCACATGCAGTAATGAAACTAAATCAATGCAGTGCACGCATGATTTACTAAAAAAAATAGTGCACGCCCCAACATTGAAAAAGTTACAAAGGAAAAAAATTGACCACCCAGGTGCTACCGGCCCCAGCCAGTCTCGTAATAGGTCTGCACCCACAGAAGGCGAGTCTTTGTGAGTCACAGTGCATGGGGCCGGCCACACATGGGCCCACAGGTCATAGGGCATATAGCTGCGAGCGCCGTGTATAAGCGCTGAGATAAGTATACGGAGGAGTTCGACCAGTATGCCTCGCCAGCACTTATAAACAGGTCGGGCATGCCTTCCGCGGCTGAGGTGGGACTAAACATTAGGACGCACACACAGCAAAACGGGAACCAAGCCGTGCTCATAGGCCGACTTGGGCCCAATTGCGTCTTCACAACCAGAATACAGGGCCAACAAAAAAAAAGAGGCCACTAAAAATAAAAAAACTGCTACATACCATACACAAACACAGGCCCAACCACGAGTTTGCAGTTCGTCGTGACATGACAATGCAGTTCGCTGTTTTCAACTAAGCAGTCCTGTTGCTTCTTAAATGCATTCGTGTTCACTGAATCAAACCCAATCCACCACCTAACGCCAACCACACCATTTATTACTTCCATTACTTGATTGGTTTCATAAAAACTTATCCATTTGTGCTACAGACTAACACAACTCCTCTCCCGGTTCCTCATTTTCCTCAAAACGTAGATATAGGATTCATCCCATCCACAGCTCTTCTCAGGAATTCCACTGAACCCGCCATGGACTGTAAGTGCGGCTGCTTGGCAAGATGGTGCCGGTAGCGGACACATGCGTCTAAGCAGAAGGTCTAGAGCTCACCAACACCGAGTGGCGCAGCATGCTCGGCTGCCTGATGATACCCAACAGGGGGTTTCGTGCGCCATTTCTTCATCGCCTCACAACCGGAGATCTACAGGAAAGTTGGGTATGTTTCTCCCCTCACAATTTCGGACATAATATAGACTGCAAATACACATCTGAATATATAGTTCAATCAATTTGTTTCAGTAATATCAACAAAAATACAAAACATAATTTGTATTGTTGTTCAGATCTATTAGCCATTAAGACTAGATGCTTCCACCTATCTTTCTTCAGTACCACACCATGTATCGACACTAGCTAGATCAGAATCCCAACGCATGAACAAAAAAAAGGGTCAGTAGATAAGCGTTGCAGTTATCTTAATATGCTGTAGAAGTACACTGTTACTGACATTGTAGTGCACGCATGTTGTAGTATAATATATATCCCAGTAAAACTAGGAGTCAATTGCGTATATAAGTTTGTTCATACATTGCAACTACTTTACAAAATACAGTCATATGTATGCAACTATTTAAGTAAACATAAACAAATCATACTAAGTACAAAACAAAAATATTTGCTATTTACTTATAAAATCTTTTTCCACCCATTCCAATATGCAGAAACTGCCATCCACAATAAAATTTCATGCTCCGAGTTCAGGGAAGCTTAATTTGGAGACAGAACACAAGAATGGCAATGGAGACATGCAAGCTGACTACCACATCGACTCTGAAGACTGCATCAACATAACTACTGGATGGAAAGATTTTGTCTCCCAGAATGGCTTTGAGGTCGGAGAAGTGGTCATGGTCTTTTTCTACAAAGAAGAAGACTCCGTCAAGTTTACAATATTTGCACTCTAGGCTGTCTAATATGAAGCAACCAATATTTCTAATGCTTTGCTTATGTTGTATGATTTTAAAATTATGTCCATCAGACAATTTGAACGATGCCTATTTAAAGTATGCAACCTCAACTGCATCATTTTATCATCCTTTTTAGACAAAGTTCCTGTTGGCACTAATGCAGTTCTCTCGAACGCATAGTGTGGTACTAATAATAACAAAAGGCAGCCCTCTGAACAGTAACAAGGAAATACAAAATGGTCGAAACTTTGCAGTTAACATATGATGTTCAAAAACAATTCTAATACTATGCAGTTCAAAAAATTCTTATAGTAACTATTCAGCTAACACTTGTGTATCATGGACCATCCATTCTAATAGCAGAATAGAACATTAACAACACTGCTAATGCAGTACAGAAATGCATATTATGCACTCATCTAGAACACAGAATATAGTTTAAGAAAAGGAGAAATCTCATAAGCAGCCATAACCACTGTAATGCAGCTACAACGAAGAACACTACCAAAGAAAATGCAGTGCACTACAACGTATGCCACGACTACAACAAATAAAATTAAAGCAGTAAAGCTACAAACATGTGATAGACTGATATAGGTGCCAATTTCACTCGCACTCCCATAACTCCCCTAAAAATTGTACAGCCACTAAACTATCGAAAAATACCCCCGCAAAAATTTACATGGAAGACACGGCAACAAAACGAATAGCATCAGCTTTCATTTCAAAAATGTGATTCAAAAAATGAAAATTATACCCGCAATACAATGAATTCAAACCTATAGCAACAGTAATTACAATATTAAAACACGCATGGACGGGCAAAATCAAAAAAATCGACGAGAACAGAGGAGTGGACGAAGCTCACCCGCCCGCACAATCAAAATAACAAGAATTGAAAACTAACTCCTAAAAATTAACAAATTATAGAGTGAACGGACCGATTAAAACGAACGTAACCAAAGAATTCCTACTAAAAATAACATCCGAGCACAAAAAAATCGCATCTAACGCGAACACGAACAAACAGAGAAAGCTCATCCGCCAAATCCCTCGATTTGCAAGCACTCTAATATATTTTCCTGTAAATTAGAAAGAATAAAGCTAAAATGAGATGCAGACACAAACTAAATCATCCCGCGACACCCGATTCCACATAGAAAACACGGGCGGAACACCGGAAAATGAAGCAGTTCTCCCGTGAAGCATTGTAGTGCCCAACGTAAAGGAGATGCAGTGCACTTGCGTCCAGCGTGCAGTGCGGGAGCGGTGTGCAGAATAGTTATTCTGCTAATATTAGCAGAATAGACCGTCTGTATATATATATATATGTATATATGTGTATATCATACGTGGAGGTGGCCGCCCAGCGTCTGGTATGCGGTGGGTTTTGGGCCTGCTCCGCTTCGGCATCGTTGTCCAGACCGTCGATGTCTTCAGAGCCGTAATCGAGCATGTGAGTTAAGTCCTCGACAGTGGCTATGAAGTGGGTGGTGGGTGGGACATAAAATTCCCTGCTCTCAGTCCCTAGTCCGGGCTGGGCATAGTTCGGACGTTGTTCCTCTGTAATGACAAGGGATCGCATTAAGTCTAAAGCCTCACTTAAAGGCGAGGTTTTGCCAGGGAGGAGAGAGTCCATGGAGTATGGCAGGAGGGAGACTCCCTAGCCGAACTCACACGATGCTGACTCTGAGAATCCAAGGCCAGTATCCGGAGAATCCGGCTTCATGATGGTTGCTAGTGACACTACTTCCTCCGGCTCTCCCGTACTTGGCTTATTGGCCGTTGATAATCCGGCGGGCTCAGGAAGCCCGTCTTCGGACCTGGCGATGCGCTCCGGATCTAAGGCCGGGGCGAAGGTTGAGACCGTGAACCCTTGGAAGATCAAGTCTCCTCGGATATCAGTGACATAGTCAAGATTTCCAAAACTATTCTGGTGACCTGGGGCATAGCTGTCGATCTGCTCCAGATGGCCAAGCGAGTTGGCCCACAGTGCAAAGCCGCCGAACACAAAGATCTGGCCGGGGAGAAAGGCCTCCCTCAGGGCAGCATTGTTGTAGATGATTGACGGAGCCATCGAACCTTCTAGCGACGACACAGAGGAACTCTCAATGAAAGCACCAATGTCGGTGTCAAAACCAGCGGATCTCAAATGAGTATTACAAGAGTTGATCTACCATGAGATCATAATGGCAAACCCTAGATGTCTAGCCTGCATGATTATGATTGCCCCTATGGACTAAACCCTCCAGTTTATATAGACACAAGAGGGGCCTAGGGTTGTACAAAGTCGGTTACAGAGAAAGGAATCTACATATCTGAATGCCAAGCTTGCCATCCACGGAAAGGAGAGTCCCATCCGGACACGGAGAGAGAGTCTTGTGTCTTGTATCTTCATGGCCCATGAGTCCGGCCCATGTCACATAGCTCGGACGCCCGAGGACGCCTTAATCCAGGACTCCCTCACTGGGGGCCATAAGTTTCACTAGAGGTCTCAAGATAGGAATTATTACGGTGGGTGAACAAATTATTGCCGAGCAATTGATAGAAAAGCGAAAGGTGATGATGATACCTAAGGCAGTGATCATGAATATAGGCATCACATCCATGTCAAGTAGACCAAAACGATTCTGCATCTACTACTATTACTCCACACATCGACCGCTATCTAGCATGCATCTAGAGTATTAAGTTCATAAAGAACGGAGTAATGCATTAAGAAAGATGACATGATGTAGATGAATTAACTCAAGCAATATGATGAAAACCCCATCTTTTTATCCTCGATGGCAACAATACAATACATGCCTTGCTGCCCATACTATCACTGGGAAAGGGACACTGCAAGAGTGAACCCAAAGCAAAGCACTTCTCCCGTTGCAAGAAAAACCAATCTAGTTGGCCAAACCTAATCGATAGTTAGAAGAGACTTGCAAAGATATCAAATCATGCATATAAATAATTCAGAGAAGATTCAAATAATATTCATAGATAAGCTTATCATAAATCCACAATTCATCGGATCTGGGCAAAAAACCCGCAAAAGAGTATTACATCGAATAGATCTCCAATAACATCGAGGAGAACATGGTATTAATTGAGAATTAAAGAGAGAGAAGAAGCCATCTAGCTACTAGCTATGGACCCATAGGTCTATGGTAAACTACTCATGCTTCATCAGAGAGCCAATGGTGTTGATGTAGAAGCCCTTGTTGCTCGAATCCCCCTCCAGAAGGACGACGAAAAATGCCCCTAGATGGGATCTCACGGGTACAGAAGGTTGCGGCGGTGGAAAAATGGTTTTGCATCTCCCTTGGAAGTTTTTGGGGTATAAAAGTATATATAGGGGGAAGATCTAGGTCAGGGGGTCATCAAGGGGCCCACAAGGTTGGGGGCGCGTGAGGGAGTCCTGGATTAGGGGGTCCTTGGATAGCCAGACTATATACTTCTGCTGGACTGTTGGACTATGAAGATACATGATTGAAGACTTCGTCCCGTGTCCGGGTGGGACTATCCTTTGCGTCGAAGGCAAGCTTGGCAATTCGGATATGTAGGTCTCCTCCCTTCTAACCGACTATGTATAACCCTAGCCCCCTCCCGTGTCTATATAAGCCGGAGGGTTTAGTCCGTAGGACAACAACAATCATAACCATAGGCTAGCTTCTAGGGTTTAGCCTCTACGATCTCGTGGTAGATCAACTCTTGTAATACTCATATCATCAAGATCAATCAAGCAGGAAGTAGGGTATTACCTCCATCGAGAGGGCCCGAACCTGGGTAAACATCGTGTCCCCCGCCTCCTGTTACCATCTGCCTTAGACGCATAGTTCGGGACCCCCTACCCGAGATCCGCCGGTTTGCACACCAACATTGGTGCTTTCATTGAGAGTTCCACTGTGCCGTGGCGATAAAGGATTGATGTCTCCTTCGATCATCAGCAAGGATGCGATCCAGGGCGAGGCTTTCCTCCCCGAATAGATCTTCGTATTCCGCGACTTCGTACTGCGGGCCAACTCCCTCGGCCATCTGGAGCAGATCGAAAGCTACGCCCCTGGCCATCAGGTCAGGTTAGGAAGCTTGAACTATACTGCCGACATCCACGGAGACTTGATCTTTGACGGATTCGAGCCCATTGTCAGTGTCAAAACCGGCGGATCTCGGGTAGGGGTCCCGAACTATGCGTCTAAGGTGGATGGTAATAGGAGGCGGGGGACATGATGTTTACCTATTTTAAGGCCCTCTCGATGGAGGTAATACCCTACTTCCTGCTTGATTGTTCTTGATGATATGAGTATTACAAGAGTTGATCTACCACGAGATCGTAGAGGCTAAACCCTAGAAGCTAGCATATGGTATGATTGTTGTTGTCCTACGGACTAAAACCTCTAGTTTATATAGACACCGGAGGGGGCTAGGGTTACACATAGTCGGTTACAAAGGAGGAGATCAACATATCCGAATTTGCCAAGCTTGCCTTCCACGCAATGGAGAGTCACACCCGGACATGGGACGAAGTCTTCAATCTTGTATCTTCATAGTCCAACAGTCCGGCCAAAGGATATAGTCTGGCTGTCCGAGGATCCCCTAATCCCGGACTCCCTCAGTAGCCCCTGAACCAGGCTTCAATGACGATGAGTCCGGCACGCAGATTGTCTTCGGCATTGCAAGGCGGGTTCATCCTCCGAATACTCCATAGAAGATTTTGAACACAAGGACAGTGTCCGGCTCTGCAAAACAAATTCCACATACCACCGTAGAGAGAATAATATTTCCACAAATCTAATCTGCTGACAGCTTTTCTTAACGTGACGTTCTGCCATGGTAGGGTCATGACGAACCGTTTTTCCGAGCCTGCCACTTCACGTGTTGCGAGGCAGTTTTATTGGCACGTCTTGTCGAAGCAGAGATCGTGTCCCTCTTTTCACAAGATTCTCATCAATACGGGTGTGGGTAACCCAATCGTGTCCGCTGGTACGACTCCTCAATTTTAGGCAAGTTCCAGACGGTTGGGCGGAGGGCCTTGATATTCACCCTCTTTATAAAGGGGTCAAGGCCTGTCCTTTTCTTCTTGCGCTCGTTTTTTCCCTACTCCCATCTCGAATTCCAGCACCCAAGGCGGAGGCCAAGCACTTCGGACCTTCAATCATGTCCGGATCCAACCTTCAAGGCCGGTGGGTGGCCTCCTCTGTCATAGAGGAGGACATCAAGAAGCTAAGAGAAGCCTGGTATCTGACCACCAAAATCTCGCACAGGTTGCATGCTCAAGGGCAGGTCATCCCCACTCCCAAACCTAACGAGAGTGTCGTATTTGTTTCCCACTTCCTCCGAGGGCTAGGCTTTAGTCTTGATCCCTTTGTTAGAGGGCTTATGTTCTATTACGGGCTCGATTTCCATGATCTGGCTCCGGATTCCATCCTTCGCATTTCGTCGTTTATCGTCGTGTGCGAGGCCTTCCCCCGCATCGCCCCACACTTCGTCTTATGGCTCAAGACCTTTAATGTGAAGCCGAAGATGATCGATGGGCGACACGCAAAGTGCGGAGGTGCCATAATAAGCAAAGGCGTCGACGCTCCATGGCCAAAGGGATCCTTCCCCGAGATGTCCGACTTATGGCAGCAGGAGTGGTTTTACGTCACGGCTCCCCAAAGTACTAAGTGGGTAGCTGCCCCTGCCTTCCGTTCGGGCCCCCCACCACAACTGGCATCATGGGTCAACAAGGGGCTGGACTGGGGGCCGGCTAATGACGTGCCAACATTGTAGAGTCGCATCCAGGATCTCCTCAAGAGAGATGTCAGCCTTGTCAGGGTAATGCAAGTCATGCTAGTTCATCAGGTTCTTCCATGCCAATGTCGATCTCTCCGCATGTGGGAGTTCAACCCGGAAGGACCGCGAACCATTCAGTAATTCTTCGGTATGACGCTCGAAGAGATGTACAGATTGTTCTTCGGATAACGAATAAAGTGACCGGACACCACCGAGGATGCGGGCCTAAACTGCAATCGTATAGACACCCAAGTAAGTAACTCTTTATTTATCACAATATCATTCTGAAAGGTCGGTCTTCGACCAGGACTGGATAAAAAAGGTGAAGATGATCAGGTGTTCGGCTCCCCTTCCCGAAGGCTCACCGGATCCTATACTAGACAGGATACTTGAGATTGTGCCTTATCAAGCGCCATCAGGGGAAGATAAAGGGGGGAATAAAGAAGCGGAAAGTGGGCCTCACTCATTATTCATCCAAATCGGGGGAATTAGTGCCTTCGTGAAGGAGGATAACCGGGGAGAAGAATCTAAAATTCCCTCTCCCTAGGGAAGGAACAGGACCGCCTCTGAAGACTTGGAAACAATGGTCTCCAAACGAGGGAAGAAACCTTTGTCAGGGGCCCTACCCCGGAGGGCATCCTTACCGCACAGTGCCAGCAAGGGGACCAGCCCTCCACCGAGCTGTAAGTAAACAAAAGTACTTTATAGTAAATATATCCTACTTTATTTCCGAGGACAATAACCGAGATGTATGTCTTGTAGTTCGGATCGTAGCCCTTCTCGACAGAGTTCATCTTCGGGGGATCTTCTTCCGAAGATGATGGAGAGCGAAACGCCTCCCCATGCCTCCCCGCCTCATAAGGTGGACGACCCAGAGGTGTCGTCACGAACGATTTCTCCTGATCCACCAAGGCCAGAAGGTGACCCTTCGATCTCCCGAAGTCTGGAGTATTCGGCTCCTAAGGAGAGCAACAGAAAGAGTCTGGAACTGTCAGTGCGCGACCAGACGCACTGATGAATCTTCTGGAGCAAGCAGCTATCTCAGAAGCGCATCGTACGTTAATGGGTACTCTGGTTGAGTGGATTTCATTCGCCAAAAGCGGGTTGCATGAAGCTTTTATGAGCCTGCTGAGAGGCTTTGATACACAAAGTAATATGTATATTTTTGACGTTACCGCACACGCTAGGTGTGCCCTATGCAGATAGTAGCCCCTGAGACTCTGGTTGCTATCAAAAAACGGCGGCAAACAGAGGACCATAGTCCCAGGTGATGATCATGCAGATTTTATGTGCAGACGGCTGAGGGTCCGGTGGCTAGCTGGACTGGTGAGTTTTCCGAACTGAAGCGACAGCTTGATGCGACAGATGCCGACATCGTGCTTGTAAACAGGCGGCTTGACGAGGCACAGGGTATGTATTCTCCGGTGATCAACATATATTAAGAGGAGCATGACGCTAGTATCTATAATATGCTGTGACTGCAGATGGAGCTGCCGCCGTGGAGACCCTATGGGCGGAACTTGCCCGAGCCAAGGAACAAGCTAGGAGGAGTGACGCGGCCGCCCTAAAGGCGGTCGAAGAGATAAGAGCCGAATAGGCTGCGCATTTCCAGAGCAAAGAGAAAATAGCCAAGATGGCTGTTGAGTTAAAATATGCCGCCGATCGTTATGAGCTTCTTGAAAGGGAAAGTCAAACGAAGATGGCAGACTTGGAGAAAGCCATGGTAGCAACCAAGGAAACCCACTCTAAAATCAGAGCGGCTAAGGAGGAGCTACGTCATGCCAGAGATATCATGACTGGGAAGCCCTTTTTGTTGCAGACGAAGTTCGGAGATACTAAGTATGCCCTTCTGGATCAATTATGGAGTTCTGTGGATGCGTGCTTGGATTTGGCAGAAAATGCTGCTGATGCGACCAAGTTTTTGAAAGATCAAAAAGATCATGAAGTGGAAAAGTTGTTCTGGTCGCAGTTTAATGCCCCAGCGCATCCGCTGCTGTTAAATGAGCAAATGGCCGAGTGGGCCGAGCTCCATAGGTTTTCCATACTTGCCATGAGGTCTGTCGTGGATCATCTATGGTTGGAAGGACCAAGGCCAAATAGTTATTTTGGTCTAGTGCAACGATTCCTTGGTGCTGTGTCGCATATCGACGCTGTAAAGAGGTCGGCGTGCATATAGGGTGCGCGGATGGCTCTTTCCCATGTCAAGACATACTGGGCAGAGATGGAGGCCACCGCTATTGCAACTCGGAATCCGGCCGTAGGCCAGGTTTTGCCCGAGCACTATTTTGAAGAAGTCCTAGAAAGTGTTCGTTTAATAGAGGCTCAGTGCTCGAAGAGTGTCATGTTCGAGTGACATGTATCCCGATTGTAAAAACAGTGCTATTTGAATTATAAAGGTTGTGTTTATACTTTTGCCTGAAAGTATTATGATGCCTCCTGTGCGGCTGTTTATGTATATATATATATATAACCTGAAAGTTTGCAGTCGTCGGCTTCAGCCCCCATGCATATAATGTGGGGGTGTTCGCAAAAGTGTGTGTTCACACTTGATCCAACGTCTTGGTCCATTAAGGAGGTGGAGGCGTAGCGAACGAGGCAATCAGACTATATTGCTTTAACACTTTCACTTAACCATAGGAGTTTGACAGTGGGGCGACTATATAGCCCATGGTACTTCCGCGCTCATCCGAGTACGGGTCGCATACATACATGACCGGGAAAACCGGCCGTTCGAGGAATCCCGAAGATTCCGCTAAGTCATCGAGTGGTTGACCAGTCTCGCGCTTTATCATGACAGTTAGTTTTCGGCTTTCTCTACTCAGGTTCTCATCCGGATGAACCAGGGAACAATCGCAGTAGTTCTCCCGGTGCCACCTTAGCCGAAAGAACGGAACGTAAGGTAGGAAAACGCGGGAGCTGGGCAAACCCAACATTTGACCAAAGACATGATTCGGAGCTGGTGCATATAAGGCCAAACTCGCGATGCCGAACACTCCCTAAGGTGTTCAGTCTTTACAACATGTACCGAGCTGAGTAACGCCTTTAATAATGGACCCTAAATTTCCAGGTACGTGCATTAGTTTGACGTGGCGAAATGCCAACAACGCCAGCCTCCCTCGCGGTTGTGTTAGGTATCCGGGGGGGTGTCAAGCAACAAGAGACAATAAGAAAGGTTTACACAGGGTCTTAATCTAAAAAGAAACCTTTAAATGGGGCCCTGCTGCACGTCTGCACTAGTGTCTCTGTTGTGCCGTATCCTGGAAGGGTGTAGCACGATTGTTATCTGTAAAAGAGAAAAACTTAGATGAAAGTCTTCATGCGAAAAACTAATTATTCTCATTAAAATTCAATCTAAATGAGGTCAAGCTGAACTGTAGTCCTTTTTACATGTCAGAAGCCCATGGTACCGCCTATGTGGGTATATCCATCAAACCAATCTCGGGTTTATCTAAGCTGTTACAGATAGTGGTGCACCGGACTTGTCTAGCTGTGTCCGCGGTCTTGACAACGGATCATTTATTCTGGTTGGAGAGGCCGTTTAGTGTTCAGCTGCTAAAGCCGCCATACGTTCTTCCGCGCGTAAGGAACACTCAGTGTTTCCGCTAAATATGATGATGCCACGTGGACCGGGCATCTTAAGCTTAAGAGAAGCGTAATGCGGTACTGCATTAAAACAAGCGAACGCTGCTCTTCCGAGTAATGCTTGATAGCCACTTCGGAATGGAGCGATGTCGAAGGTTAAATTTTCACTTCGGAAGTTGTCGGGAGAACCGAATACAACCTCTAGTACTAGAGAGCCCGTACAGCAGGCCTCTGGGCCTGGTATTACTCCTTTAAAGATAGTATTGCTTTGGCTAATTCTCGTCAGGTCTATCCCCATTTTGCGGACTGTGTCCTGATATATCAGATTAAGACTACTGCCGCCGTCCATGAGGACTTGGGTGAGATGGTATCCGTCGATTATTGGGTCTAGCACCAAGGCAGCCAATCCTCCGTGTCGGATACTAGTCGGGTGATCCTTGCGATCAAAAGTGATCGGGCAGGCCGACCAAGGGTTGAACTTAGGGGTGACGGGCTCTACGGCGCATATGTCTCAGAGTGCGTGTTTGCTCCTCCTTTTTGTTATGTGAATCATGTTCAGTGTTTTGACCTCTGGTGGGAATTTTTTCTGTCACCCAGTGTTTTGCTGGCGAGGCTCATCCTCGTCTTCACTTGGTGTCTCCGTGTCCTTGTGTTCGGCGTTTAGCTTGGCGGCCTGCTTGAAGACCCGGCATTCTCTGTGGGTGTGATTTGCAGGTTTATCGGAGGTGCCATGAATCTGACATAATTTGTCTAGAATCTTGTTTAGGCGACGGTCCATCTTTGTTGCCTTTGAAAGGCTTTTTCCGTTGACCGGGTCGAGAGCCCCTAAATCCGGCGTTTACCACCGTGTTGTCTGGGTTGTCTTCGCTATTTTGACGCTTGCTTTTACTGCGTCATGGTTTTCCGTTGCCATCCCTAACTTCAGATGTGCCTGGGTCGCTGGTGCTACTACGGGCCAACCAGCTATCTTCGCCCGCACAGAAGCAGGTCATAAGGCTTGTTAGGGCTGCCATTTCCTCGATTTTTCTTGGACGAGGTGTCTGGCGAGCCATTCGTCTCAGACGCTTTGTTTGAAAGCTGCTAAGGCTTCGGTGTCCGGGCAGTCGACGATTTGATTCTTCTTAGTGAGAAATCTGTTCCAAAGCTTTCGGGCTGACTCTCCGGGCTGTTGAATTATATGACTTAAATCGTCTGCATCCGGAGGTCGGACATAGGTCCCTTGAAAGTTAGCCCTAAAAGCATCCTCGAGTTCCTCCCAACTTCCAATTGAATTTTTGGGGAGGCTCTTCAGGCAGTGCCGAGCTGGTCCTTTCAACTTGAGGGGCAAGTATTTGATGGCATGGAGATTGTCTCCGCGAGCCGTATGGATATGGAGGATGAAGTCCTCAATCCAGACCCCAGGGTCTGTCATTCCATCGTATGCCTCTATGTTCACGGGTTTGAATCCCTCTGGGAATTCGTGATCCAACACCTCATCGGTGAAGCATAGGGGGTGCACGACACCCCTATATTTGGATGTGTCATGGCGTTCTGACGGTTGTAGTGTTCGGTTTTGATTCTACGCTGGAGCGCGCTTCCTAGATCCATAGATGGATCTGGTCATGTCGGCTATTTGATGCAAGTCCTCATGTGAATCGTGTGCTGACTTATGTGCGGCCTCATTAGCCGCCCTATCGCGGCCACGAGGTGATCGATCCGACCGGTCGGCCGTTTTATTTTTCGGCTGTGTAGGCTCTAAGGCCTGATCATCGAATTCAGGTAACAGCTTGCGCTTTGGATAGCTCTTTCTGTGGCGACTGCCACCATACTTTTCTTCAGTGTCGAGCACTTTGTTCCATCTACTGTTGAGCGTATTCTGTGCGGCCTTCAGCCTTTGCTTCTGCTTCTTCAGACTCCTCGCGGTGGCAATAAGCCTTCTATGGAGGTTCTCTTGTTCCAAGTGCCTATCCGGGATTATGTGTGCATCATCGTCCAGATTTGTTTCCTCTCCGGAGAGAGGTTGATGAGCTTTATTCTCGGCGTCGCCGTGATCGGACAGCGGCTCCGTACTATGTTCACCGTCCACTGGTTCGTCCTGCTCTGTCGCTGGATCCGTGTGGTCATTTTTTCCTCTGGAGTCGACCGGGGTATTATTTTTTCCTGCGCTGTTATTGCTGTTTTTGCCGAGGCATGATTTGGAGCGGCGCCTACGCCGTCGCTTTGGTTGCTTCTCGAGGGAACTATCCCTTGCTGCATCCTTCCGTTCCTCGTCATTGTTTTCTTTGGGTGTATCCACCATATATATATATGTATATCGTGTGATGAAGTGGCTGTCCAGCGCCCTGCAGGCGGTGGTTCCTGTTCTTCTCCTGCATCATTGTCCCTACCGTCGATGTCTTCGGAGTCGAAATCGAACATGTCGGATAAGTCATCGACAGTGGCTATTAAGTGGGTGGTGGGTGGGGAGCAAATTTCTTCATCGTCCGCCTCCCCCTCGAGCCGGACATAGTTTGGCCAAGGGCCTCCTGACAAGGAGAGAGACCTTAATGAATTTAGCACATCACCAAAGGGCGAGTGCTGAAAGATATCCGCAGAGGTAAACTCCATGATCGGCGCCCAATCTGATTCGATAGGCATGGATGCAGGAGGTTCGGGGCCTATGGCCGGGGATGAATCCGTGGTTCCGGCGACACATGTCTCACAGGGGGTGAAGTCAGTATTCGGCTCTATCGCCACTGGCCTCCAAGGCGGGGTCCATCCACCCGCCCTCAGACGGCGCCATCGACTCCGGATCCAGGGCCGGAGTAGCCACAGGTGTGATCTCCCGAACACCGTCCAACGGCATAGTTAAGTTGTGCTCGTCATGACTGTGCGACTCCCCTGACATAGGCTCTAATCCGTCAAAGATCAAGTCTCCATAGATGTCGGCAGTGTAGTTTAAATTTCCAAACCTGACCTGACGGCCAGGCGCGTAGCTCTTGATCTGCTCCAGATGGCCAAGCGAGTTGGCCCGCAATACGAAGCCACCAAACACGAAGATCAGTCCGGGGAGGAAAACCTCACCCTGGACCACATCGTTGCCGATGATCGAAGGAGATATCAGGCCTTGTGGTGACGACATAGTGGAACTCTCAATGAAAGCACCAATGTCGGTGTCAAAACCAGCGGATCTCGGGTAGGGGGTCCCGAACTGTGCGTCTAAGGCAGATGGTAACAGGAGGCGGGGGACACAATGTTTACCCAGGTTCGAGCCCTCTCAATGGAGGTAATACCCTACTTCCTGCTTGATTGATCTTGATGATATGAGTATTACAATAGTTGATCTACCACGAGATCGTAGAGGCTAAACCCTAGAACCTAGCCTATGGTATGATTGTTGTTGTCCTACGGACTAAAACCTCAAGTTTATATAGACACCAGAGGGGGCTAGGGTTACACAGAGTCGGTTACGAAGGAGGAGATCTACATATCCGAATTTGCCAAGCTTGCCTTCCACGCAATGGAGAGTCACACCCGGACACGGGATGAAGTCTTCAATCTTATATCTTCATAGTCTAACAGTATGGCCAAAGGATATAGTCCGGCTGTCTGAGGACCCCCTAATCTAGGACTCCCTCACCCATGTCAGGTCCGCCGCACTGCCATGATGAGCATGACTTAGCTCTACCGTCTAACAGTGTTCGGGAGATCACACCTGTGGCTACTCCGGCCCTCAATCTGGAGCAGGTCATGCCATCCGAGGACGGGTGGATAGACCTGCCACAGAGGCCGCACACTCAGCGGCGATAAAGCCAGATACTGACTTCACCTCTTATGAGACCCGTGTTGCAGGACACTTGGATTCGTCCCCGGCCATGGGCCCCGAACTGCCTGCGTCTGTGCCTATCGAATCTGATTGGGCACCGATTATGGAGTTTTCCTCCGCAGATATCTTTCAGCACTCACCACTGGGTGACATGCTATACTCATTAAGTTCTCTCTCCTTTTTAGGAGACCCTTGGCCGAACTATGTCCAGCCTGAGTGGGAAGCGGACGACGAAGAAATTTGTTCCCCACCCACCACCCACCTAATAGCCACTGTCGACGACTTAACCGACATGCTCGATTTCTGCTCTGAAGACATCGACAGTATGGACGACGATGCAGGAGACGAATAGGAACCACCGTCCACAGTGCACTGGACTGCCACCTCATCATATGATATATACATGGTGGACATCCCCAAAGAAGGCGATGGGGATAAGGCAACGAAGGATAATCCCTCCGAGAAGCAACCCAAGCACCGGCGTCAGCAGTGCCGCTCTAAGTCCCGCCATAGAAAAAGAAGCGATACCGGCACAAGAGACAATAACGCTCCAGATAGTGCCGAAGACGATGACAATCCCCTCCAGCCAGGCCTCGAGCGGGAGGATGGGCAAGCAAGCCCTTAGGAACAGGCAGTTGATGGGCAAGCAAGCCTCGGTGACGATGAATTTATCGTGCCTGAGGATCCCGTCGAGCAGGAGTGCTTCAAGCGCCGGCTTATAGCCACAGCAAATAGCCTGAAGAAAAAGCAACTACAGCTTCCAGCTGATCTCTGCTAGCGGATAGATGGACCGAGGTCCTGTCAGCCGAGGAATACGAACTCGAGCGCCCAACCAAGAGTTACCCAAAGCGCAGGTTGCTACCCCAACTCGAGGAGGAAGCATTAAAACCCACGCTACCAGCGTATGATGCGGCTGATCGACCACCCCATGGCTGAGACAGAACGGCATATCAACCCGAAGTCCAGCCCGCACCCCGTCGCCAGTCAAACAAAAACACCCAGGCCCGGGGCAACACGCAGGACCTGCGAAACGTATTGGAAAACAAAGCAGGACATGCAAGATCGATCTATGGATCACGGGGGCGCGCCCTAGCACGTGACGATGATTGTCATGCCGGATATACTAAAAGCAAATCCGTCCGGGCTGAATGCAGTAGACAAGACTCGTATGAACTGCGTCGTGACATAGCCCGACACAGAGGTGCCGCACACCTCCTATGCTTCACTGATGAAGTGATGGATCACGAATTCCCAGAAGGATTTAAACCTGTGAACATTGAATCATATGATGGTACAATAGACCCCGCGGTATGGATCGAAGATTTCCTCCTCCACATCCACATGGCTCGCGGTGACGATCTACATGCCATCAAGTACCTCCCACAAAAACTCAAAGGACCAGCTCGGCATTGGTTGAATAGCTTGCCAGCAAACTCCATTGGCAGTTGGGAGAATCTAGAAGACGCATTCCTTGACAACTTCCAGGGCACTTGTGTGCAACCACCGGATGCTGATAACTTGAGTCACATAACCCAGCAGCTAGGGGAATTGGCCAGGAAATTTTGGACCCAGTTCCTAACTAAAAAGAACCAAATTATCGACTGTCCGGATGCCGAGGCCTTAGCGGCATTTAAACATAACATCCGTGATTAGTGGCTCGCCCGACACCTCGGCCAAGAGAAGCCGAAGTCCATGGAAGCCCTCACGACACTCATGACCTGCTTTTGCACGGGCGAAGACAGCTGGCTGGCTCGCAACACTAACACATCAAGAAATCCTGGCAATTTAGATGCCAAAGATAGCAATGGCAGACCACGTCGCAACAGACACAAGCGTCGCAACAACGGCGACAACACCGAAGACACGACAGTTAATGCCGGATTCAGTGTCTCTAAATCCGGTCAGCAGAAAAAGTCGTTCAAAAGAAGCAATCCAGGACCGTCCAGTTTGGACCGCATACTCAATCGCTCGTGTCAAATTCAAGGCACCCCCATAAGCCAGCTAATCACACCAACAGAGAATGATGGATGTTCAAGCAGGATGGCAAGTTGAACACCGAAAACAAGGAAAATGGGCTGCATAGAGATGACAAGGAGGAGCCCCGACCGCCAAACACAGGAGGACAGAAGAAATTTCCTCCCCAAGTGAAAATGGTGAACATGATATACGCAACCCACATTCCCAAGAGGGAACGGAAGATCGCACTAAGGGACATCTATGCGATGGAGCCAGTCGCCCCAAAGTTCAACCCATTGTCTTCTTGTCCGATCACTTTTGGTCGTAGGGACCACCCCACTAGTATTCGTCATGGTGGTTTGGCCGCATTGGTTCTTGATCCCATCATTAACGGATTTCACCTCACTCGAGTCCTTATGGACGGTGGCAGCAGCCTGAACCTGCTTTAGTAGGACACAGTGCGCAAAATGGGTATAGACCCCTCGAGGATGAAACCCACAAAAAACACCTTCAAGGATGTCATACCAAATGTAGAGTCCTGTTGCACGGGCTCAATCACACTGGAAGTGGTCTTCGGATCTCCGTACAATTTCCGAAGTGAGAAATTAATCTTTGATATCGTCCCCTTCCGTAGTGGCTATCACGCACTACTCGGGCGAACCACATTTGCTAGATTCAATGTGATACCGCATTATGCACACCTCAAGCTCAAAATGCCAGGACCTCGTGGAGTTATAACAGTTAATGGAAACACAGAATGCTCGCTCGGCACGGAGGAGCACACTGCAGCCCTCGCAGCGGAAGAACAAAGCAGCCTTTTGAGGCCAACCGCCAATTCGGTGAAAAGGCCCCCGGACACCTTCAAGCGAGTCTGGAGTAACCTGCAACAGGATCTCCAGGCATGTTCAGAGCTCGGATAGCAATTTAGCCTCCGTCATAGTCCCAGTAAAGCAGCAAAATTTGTGCCGCGCGTACATAACTATGCACTCAAGATACCATGGGCATAGGCGGAGGCACGTCTATGGCACGTTCCACAATGCGGCTCAACCGCCCCAGGGCATGTATACCTTTATCATTTTTTTCTCTTTCAGGACCTTACTCTCTGGAAGACCTCTCCAGCAGTCTGATTGTTGACTCATTGTGGGAAGGAAATACCAAGGAAGCAAGACGCTCTGATGTACAAGGGAATCCCCAGGTGGTGTCTGATAACGATCGAATACCTGTTTTACATACCCATACGCAACCTGCCCTTGGATAGGACATGTCAAATAGTCCTATTTTTTGCTTATTGCACTACTTGTATCCGTACGCTTTGACGTATTATTTAAATAACAATGCATAGCGTTAGCCTATTATTGCATTTATTTTTTTGCTTGTCTGATTATTTACGACAAATTGCACCCGTACATTTTGGTACGACCAGTGCGCCAGGGGCTTCAGTGTACCCCATAACACGGAGTGAAAAGTCCGAACACTTTCGATAGTGCGGCACCCCGATCTTATAGCATTATATGCATCAGATCCGAATCATGTCTTGGGTCAATAGTTGGGTTTGCCCAGCTCCCATGTTTTGGTACCTTACATTCCGCTATATCGGCTAAGGTAGCGCTGGGAGAACTACTGCGATTGTGTCCCGGTTCTTCCGGACGAGCACCTCAGTAGAGAAAGCCGAAAACTGACTGTCATGATGCGGCGAGAGTTGGTCGCTGTTCGAGAGGTCTCAAGTCCTTAAAGACTTCTTCTGCTTCGGGTGAGGAGTCGGCCTTGTTCAACTTAGGCGTACATAGCGCCCCAAATTCGGCCTTCCGAATACTAGGGGCTTCGCCAAAATTTAAAATTGTAGACTTCTATGGCTAAGTGAGAGTTATAAAGCTTTATAGTCCGATTGCCTGGTTCTTTGTCCTGAACACCTCCTTCGAAGGACCCAAAATTGGGATAAAGAGTGATCAGATTTATCCCGAACACCTCAATACTAGTTACATGGGGGCAGAAGCCGATGACTGGCCAACTCTCAGATTTTATAAACGGCCGCACAAAAGGTAATATTTTAAATTAACAAGCGTTGCATAGCGCAGATGAACTCGTTTTGTATTACAGGATCACATGAGTACATTCATTCAAATATTACATCCTTAGCACATTCCTCCGCCACAAGGCGAGCACCCTTCAGGACACTATCATAATACTTTTCGGGGTGGCGATGCTCCTTGCCCTCCGACGGCCCTTCCTTCACCAGCTTTTTGGCGTCCAACTTCGCCCAGTGCACTTTCGCCTGGGCAAAGGCCCTGTGTGCACCCTCAATGCAGAAGGACCGCTTTGTGACTTCAAACCGTGGGCAGGCATTCACAAGCCGCCTCACCAGAAAGAAGTAGCTACCGGGCAGGGGCTCGCCAGGCCACATCCGGACTATAAGACACTTCATGGCCTGTTCGGCCGCCTTGTGAAGCTTGAACAGTTGCTTCAACTGATCGCTCAAGGGCATCAGGTGTTCGGTCCCAGTATACTGAGACCAGAACAACTTCTCCGTCGAGCTCCCCTCCACGGCCCGGTAGAACTCCACGGCATACGACACACTGCGGGGTAGATCTGCGAACGCTCCTGGAGAGCTCCGAACTCAGGTAAGTAAAAAGAAAGTTTCCTTCACATGCTTGCTTTGCATAATGAATGCCTTACCCGCCGCTATCTTCTTAAACGCCTCAATTTCCTAGAGGGCCTTTTGGGCTTCGGCCTTGGCATGTTGTGCTTTTTCGAGGGTGTTCGCAAGCTCGAACCCTTGCATCTTCGAGTCACTCTCCAAGGACTCGTGTTTCTTGATGAGAGCCTGGAGCTCTTGCTGCACCTCGCCGACTCGGGCCTCTTGCTTCTCTCGCTCGATACGCTCCTTGGCCACTTTGTCTTCAGCCTCGGACAGTGCCTTCTTCAGGGCCGCCACTTCGGTCATGGCCCCTAGCAAAATTCATGACGATCCTATTATTCAAAAACCACATTTTTCTTTATCAATATACAGACGGGGTATCACATACCTTTGTTCTCTTCGAACTGCCCCTTGGTAAGGCCGAGCTCTTCCTTGCACCGCTCAAGGTCCCGCTTCAGTGCGGCGTCCTCCGTAGTACGAGCAGCAGCGGCCAGCAGTGAAGCCTGCTTATTCACATAGACACATTCTAATTAGACTCCTGCAATTATTATTTGATCCTCTATTCGGCCTTTCTTCGCGAGCGCCAAACAGAGCATTAGGGGCTACTGTCTATGCCAAACAGAGCATTAGAGGCTGGCATAGGCTTCAGTCAGTCCGCCCTTGGCGGACTGAACCTTCTTGACCACCGCACTCATAACAGTGCGGTGCTCTCCGTCAATGGGAGCGCCGCGAAGCACTTCCAACAAGTTGTTCGATGCCTCTGGATGGACAGAGGCCATCGACATAGACGGCTTGTCCCCCTTAGCGAGGGGTTGCCTGACAAAACCCGGAACCACTAGAGGTTCCGGCACAGTATTCGGCTGGGAGCTAGACTTGCTGCCCCCAGCGTTAGTGCCCAGGGGAGTCTTTCCCCTCGTGCACCCAGCGCCTGGAATGCTGCCTTGAGGCGCCTCCGGAACTGTCTCCCCCTGGTTCAGAGCCCTTTGAGACAACACCTCGGCATCGTCCGTAGGGCGGGGGGAGGAGGCGGTCGGGAGTGAATCGTTGTTCATATCCGACGGGCCCAAAGAATCATCCAAAGAAGATACGTCGATATGGGCTCGGGATGGACTGCATAATCATGTTTGGCGTGATAAGAAGCAGTACAATAAAGCGTACCAAGAACTATTATGGTATCCGGATACTCACGACTTCGCCAGGGGGTTGTCCCTGGGTAAGCACTCCTCGTCATTGAAATCGGCCGTCGTGGAGTAGTCCGGAAGGAGGGTCCTTCCCTTCTTGGACCCTTCGGCCTCCCCTGGTGGGGCGGCCTTCCTTTTCCTGTCCCCCCCCCACGGCTGGGGGGAGAACTTTCCTCTTCCTCCTCCTCATCTTCGCGGGAGGAGTGCGCCTTGGTGTTTTCCGACGATGAGTCCGATATAACCTTGCGCCGGAGACCTTTCCTGGTCCCCGTGGCCTTCTTCTCCGGCACCTCATAAGACGCTGGAACCAGCATCTCCGTTAGGAGAGCATCTACTAGATCTTCGGGAAGGGGGGCTAGACAATAGATCTGCTCCGCTGTCGCTACCCAGTCTTGTTAAATGGCGTGGAGACTTAGATCCCACGCATGGTTATACTGGGGAAAAGAACATCTTATGAGATATAGAAGACTTACCGGATTGGCAGGGTGCTTTGCGCTGAGTCCACGATCCTCGATAAGGGGAGGAGGTACCTCGGCACCCTACCTCGGCGCCCTTGAACAGCACCTTCCAGACGTCCTTGTGCATTGTGTCGAAGAGCTCTCGCAACGTCTGGTGCTTAGCCGGGTCGAACTCCCACAAATTGAATACCCGTCTTTGACACGGGAGGATCCGGCGAAAGAGCATGACTTGGACCACATTGACAAGCTTGATTTTCTTGCTTATCATGTTTTTGATGTAGGTCTGGAGTCCGGTCAGCTCCACCGATGAACCCCATGATAGGCCCTTCTCTTTCCAGGAGGTGAGCCACATGGGGATTCCGGATCGAAATTCAGGGGCCGCCACCTAGTTGGTGTCGCGGGGCTCGGTGATGTAGAACCACCCCGATTACCACCCCTTTACGGTCTCCACATAGGAGCCTTCGAGCCAGGTGACGTTGGGCATTTTGCCCACCATGGCGCCTCCGCACTCCGCTTTCTGTCCGACCACCACCTTCGGTTTAACGTTGAAGGTCTTCAGCCACAGGCCGAAGTGGGGATTGATGCGGAGGAAGGCCTCGCACATGATGATTAACGCAGAGATGTTGAGGATGAATTTGGGGGCCAGATCATGGAAATCTAGCCCATAATAAAACATGAGCCCGCAGACGAATGGGTGGAGGGGAAATCCCAGTCCGCGGATGAAGTGGGTGAGAAATACCACCCACTCATGGGATTCTGGAGTAGGGACGATCTGCCCTGCGTGTGGGAGCTGGTGCGCGATATCTGCGGCTAGGTATCCGGCTTCCCGGAGCTTCGTAATGTTCCCCTCCATAGCGGAGGAGACCATCCACTTGCCTCCCGCTCCGGACATGTTTGAAGTGGTTTTGCGGAGAAAATGCGAACTTGGGCCCTGAGCTCGAGTGCGCGAGAATGGATGGGCAGGGAAGAAGAAGGCATGGGTGAAAAAGAGAAGTCTGTGTCCCTTTATAAGGGCAGAGGAAACTGTGCACCTCCTCACCTGCCTGGTAAAATCGCTTATTCCCCAAGCACCCTGATTAATGGCACGGTTGGGTTACCCACACCCGTATTGATGAGAATCCCGTGACAAGGGGACACGATCTCTGCTTCGACAAGACGTGCCAAGAAAACCGCCTCGCAGTATGTGCAGTGGCAGGCTGGGAAAAACGGTTCATCATGACCAGACCATGGCAGAACGTCACGCTATGAAAAGTTGTCAGCAGATTTGATTTGTGAAAATATTATACTCTCTACAGTGGTATGTGGAATTTGTTTTGCAGAGCCGGACACGATCCTAGTGTTCAAAATCTTCTATGGAGTATTCGGAGGAGGAACCCGTCTTGCAATGTCAAAGACAATCTGCGCGCCGGACTCATCGTCATTGAAGCCTGGTTCAGGGGCTACTGAGGGAGTCCTGGATTAGGGGGTCCTCGGACAGCCGGACTATATACTTCTGTCGGACTGTTGGACTATGAAGATACAAGATTGAAGACTTCATCCCGTGTTCGGGTGGGACTCTCCTTTGCGTGGAAGGCAAGCCTCGCAATTCGGATATGTAGATCTCCTCCCTTGTAACCAACTCTGTATAACCCTATCCCCCTCTGGTGTCTATATAAGCTGGAGGGTTTAGTCCATATGACAACAACAATCATAACCATAGGCTAGCTTCTAGGGTTTAGCCTCTACGATCTCGTGGTATATCAACTCTTGTAATACTCATATCATCAAGATCAATCAAGCAGGAAGTAGGGTATTACCTCCATCGAGAGGGCCCGAACCTGGGTAAACATCGCGTCCCATGCCTCCTGTTACCATCCGCCTTAGACGCACAGTTCGGGACCCCCTACCCGAGATCCACCAGTTTTGACACCGACAGCGCGCCCTACCCCCCAAGGCGCGCCCTCCACCCTTGTGGCCGACTCGTGGCGCTTTTGACTTGCACTGTAAGTCTCCTGGGTGTCCTCTGGTCCAAGAAAAATCATCGCGAAAGTTTTATTCCGTTTGGACTCCGTTTGATATTCCTTTTCTACAAAACTGTAAACCAAGGAAAAAACGGGAACTGGCACTGGGCTCTAGGTTAATAGGTTAGTCCCAAAAATCATGTAAAATAGCATATTAATGCATATAAAACATCCAAAACATATAATATGATAGCATGGAACAATCAAAAATTATAGATACGTTGGAGACATATCAAGCATCCCCAATCTTAATTCTTGCTCGTCCTCGAGTAGGTAAATGATAAAAACATAATTTTTGATGTGGAATGCTACCTAACATATTTATCCATGTAATTCTCTTTATTGTGGCATGAATGTTCAAATCCATAAGATTCAAAGCAAAAAGTTTAATATTGACATAAAAACAATAATACTTCAAGCATACTAACAAAATAATTATGTCTTCTCAAAATAATATGGCCAAAGAAAGCTTATCCCTACAAAATCATATAGTCTGGCTATGCTCCATCTTCATCACACAAAATATTTAAATCATGCACAGCCTCAATGACAAGCCAAGTAATTGTTTCATACTTTTGATGTTCTCAAACTTTTTCAACTTTCACGCAATACATGAGCATGAGCCTTTGACATAGCACTATGGGTGGAATAGAAGGTGGTTGTGGAGAAGACAAAAAGAAGGAAATAATAGTCTCACATCAACTAGGCGTATCAGCAGGCTATGGAGATGCCCATTAATAGATATCAATACGAGTGAGTAGGGATTGCCATGCAACGGATCCACTAGAGCAATAAGTTTATGAAAGCTCAAAAAGAAAACTAAGTGGGTGTGCATCCAACTTTCTTGCTCAAAAGACCTAGGGAAATTTGAGGAAGCCCATCATTGGAATATACAAGCCCAGTTCTATAATGAAAATTCCCACTAGTATATGAAAGTGATATCATAGGAGACTCTCTATCATGAAGATCATTGTGCTACTTTGAAGCATAAGTGTGGTAAAAGGATAGTAACATTGTACCTTCTCTCTTTTTTTATTGGGCCTTCTTTCATTTTTTTTGCCCTATTTTTTCGTCCGGAGTCTCATCCCGACTTGTGGGGGAATCATAGTCTCCATCATCCTTTCCTCACATGGGACAATGCTCTAATAATGAAGATCATCACACTTTTATTTACTTACAACTCAAAAATTACAACTCGATGCTAGAACAAGATATGACTCTATGTGAATGCCTCCGGTGGTGTACCAGGATGTGCAATGAATCAAGAGTGACCTATATAAAAAATGATGAACGGTGGCTTTGCCACAAATACGATGTCAACTACATGATCATGCAAAGCAATATGACAATGATGATGCGTGTCATAATAAACGAAACGGTGGAAAGTTGCATGGCAATATATCTCAGAATGTCTATGGAAATGCCATAATAGGTAGGTATGGTGGTTGTTTTGAGGAAGGATATATGGTGGGTTTTTGGCACCGGTGAAAGTTGTGCGGTACAAGAGAAGCTAGCAATGGCGGAGAGGTGAGAGTGCGTATAATCCATGGACTCAACATTAGTCACAAATAACTCATACTTATTAGAAAAATCTATTAGTCATCACAAATTACTACGCACATGCTCCAAGGGGGATAGATTGGTAGGAAAAGACCATCGCTCGTCCCCACCCACCACTCATAAGGAAGACAATCAAAAAAAATAAACAATGCTCAGACTTCATCCATAACGGTTCACCATACGTGCATGCTATGGGACTCAAAAACTTGAACACAAGTATTTCTCAAATTCACAACTACTCACTAGCATGACTCTAATATCATCATCTTCATATCTCAAAACAATCATAAGGAATCAAACTTCTCATAGTATTCAATGCACTTTGTATGGAAGTTTTTATTATATCCCTCTTGGATGCCTATCATATTAGGACTAATTTTATAACCCAAGCAAATTACCATGCTGTTTAGAGACTCTCAAAATAATATAAGTGAAGTGTGGAGTTCATCAATGTCTATAAAATAAAACCACCGCCATGCTCTAAAAAGATATAAGTGAAGCACTAGAGCAAATTTGCCTAGCTCAAAAGATATAAGTGAAGCACATAGAGTATTCTAATAAATCACGATTCATGCATGTCTCTCTCAAAAGGTGTGTACAGCAAGGATGATTGTGGCAAACTAAAAAGAAAAGACTCAAATCATACAAGGCGCTCCAAGCAAAACACATATCATGTGGTGAATAAAAATATAGCCTCAAGTAAAGTTACCGATAGACTAAGAACAAAGAGGGGATGCCTTCCCGGGGCATCCCCAAGCTTAGGCTCTTGACATGCTTGAATATTATCTTGGGGTGCCTTGGGCATCCCCAAGCTTAGGCTCTTTTCACTCCTTATTCCATAGTCCATCAAATCCTTACCAGAAACTTGAAAACTTCACAACACAAAACTCAACAGAAAACCTCGTAAGCTCCGTTAGTATAAGAAAATAAATTACCACTTTTGGTACTGCTGTGAACTCATTCTTTATTAATACTGGTGTAGTATCTACTGTATTCCAACTTTTCAATGGATGATACCCACCGATACAAGCCATAGATGCATCAAAATAAGCAAACAACACGTGAAAAACAGAATCTGTCAAAAATAGAACATCCTGTAGTGATTTGCATAGTTCTGTAACTCCAAAAAACCAGAAAAATTAGACTTCCTAGGAAATTCGTATATAAATATACTATAAAAAATCAGGATTTTATCACACTTCTATGATTTTAAACAATTCTGGGACTGAGCGCAAAGTTTCTGTTTTTTTCAGCAAGATCAATTCAACTAGTACTGTAAGCTATCCCAAAGGTCTTACTTGGCACAAACACTCAATAAAACACAAAACCACATCTAACCAGAGGCTAGATGATTTATTCAAATCAAAAACGAACCTAAAAAGCAAAAACATAAAATAAAATTGGGTTGCTCCCCAACAAGCGCTATTGTTTAACGCTAGTAGCTAGGCATTGAGATTTCAACGATGCTCACAAGAAACGCAAGAACTGAAGCACAAAGAGAACATGATAAAACATGTGACAAACACACTTAAGTCTAACATACTTCCTATGCATAGGAATTTTATAAGCAAACAAATTATCAAGGCAAGCAAAAGCTAGCATATGCAAGGAAGAAGAAAGAAACAATAGCAATTTCAACATGAAGAGAGGTAATTTAATATCACTAAAATTTCTACAACCATATTTTCTTCTCTCTTAATAATTACATGTAGGATCATAAGCAAATTCAACAATATAGCTATCACATAACATATTCTCAACACGATCCACATGCACGCGAAGTTAACACTCTTCCAAAATAGTGGGATTAACATTAGCTAAAGTCATGACCTCTCCAAACCCACTTTTATCAAAAATTTCATAAGATCGAACATTCTCCAAATATGTGGGATCTAAAGTTTACGCTCTTCCAACACTACTGCAGGTTGCTACTAACGCGACACTACAATCAGAGACCCTTCGAGGAAACTGTGTGTGATGCATTAATCGCAAACGGTGGTGTAAAAAAACTGTCAAAAAAGGTGCAAAATATTTGCGATCGAGGATGCTTCAAACACGATTCAGATTTTAGTTGCGTGTGCGATGCAGGGTGTATGGTTCAGTTCAATTAACTGTTTGCGATGAGGAGGAACAAAAGAAACGGACAGCCAGATGAAGGTGTGTGTGATATACAACATACGGTTCACTCGGACGAACTGTTTGTGATTAGGCAACACAAAAGAAACGGTCAACCAGATCAAGGTGTGTGCGATATACGGCATGTGGTTCACTCGGATGAACTGTTTGTGTTGAGACAAGAGAACAGAAATGGTTCAATATAACAAGATGTGTGTGATACACGGCAAATAGGTCTGTGATCAGAAATGTGTGTGAAGACTGATAATAACACAGACGGTTGCTGCTAATAAGACGTGTGCGTTGTGCGATGGGATTGCATAGAGAACAACAACATTATATACACACTTATAAGGACATGGTTGCATAACCAAATTAAACATCCACTTACATAGGCGGCTACTACAACCATGGCATTTGCACACACCGAAGTAAACTATTACATGCATAATTAGATAGGTGGCTACTACACACATGATATTTCCACACACCAATAAAGTAAACTATATATTACATGCATGATTAACTAGCATAAACGATCATCTGATCATCATCTACTTCTTGTGACACTTTCTCTGCTTGTTGCTCGATCCGGGCTCGTCGATTTGGGTAACGAGGCACTTCTTCATGTCAATGATCCGCCTGTGCATCTCGTCGCATGTGTACATGCTCTTGGCTGCGAACCTGAGGTGAGGTTCATCCAGTTGCCGCATCCAGGCCCTGTGCGAGGATAAGGGACATGTTCTCTGGGCATCTTGTTTCATCTTTTTGTAGTAGGGTTCGATGATGGCCGAGGCAAGTTCGACCAGGGAGTCCTTCTTCGTGCTGCCCAAGACCCTATAGTGGTCACGGATTTCGACAAGGTTCTTGCAGGCCAAGCCCGTAACACAGAGCGCATTTACATCATCTTTGGTTTCCACCGTGGCGAACTTGTAGTTCGCGTTGTTGACAAACTTGTTGAAACGGTCGCAAGGCTCTGTGGCCATGCAGTAGTGGTAGATGAGAACATGATGGAGCACACACAACTGGGCAACGGCAACCTTCTGATCTATGCCGGGACAACCAGCGGTGTACAGGAGGTCGATGCCGACAACCTTGTACTTGTCTCGAGCAAGCAACTGCTCAACGCTATTGATGTAGTCGTCCACCACGGCCGGTTCGATGTTACACACCACCGAGACATCCGTCTCGCTCGCGTGGGTCACCACTCTATGCTCGCCGAACTCCACTAAAGCGCCGCTAGACATCCCCTCTCTATGTGTCATCGTGGGTGTGCTTATTGTGTTGTGGGGCACAATCGAAAGGTTGAAGAGACTAAGGTTATAATGGCCGTGGGAATTAAAGGGGAAGCCGGATGGTGAGGAATATTGGCAGGCCCTGATTGCAGTTCTAATTTACAGCTGAAAGGATCGAGAAGATGTGTCTAGAGGGGGGTGATTAGACCCTCAACAAAGAAAAGTAGCAATTTTTAATTTCTTTGAGTTAAGGTGGAGCTTTAGCACAAGTTTAAACATTCACAATACATTCCAAGCAAGCATGGCAAGAGTATATGAGCAGTGGAAAGTAAAGCATGCAATTTGCAAGAATGTAAAGGGACGCGATTGGATTGTGCAAATGCAATTGGAGACACGAAGATTTTTGGCGTGGTTCCGATAGGTGGTGCTATCGTACATCCACGTTGATGGAGACTTCGACCCACGAAGGGTAACAGTTGCGCGAGTCCACAGAGGGCTCCACCCATGAAGGGTCCACGAAGAAGAAACCTTGTCTATCCCACCATGGCCATCACCCACGAAGTACTTGCCTCACTCGTGTAGATCTTCACGAAGTAGGCGATCTCCTTAACCTTACAAACTCCTTGGTTCAACTCCACAATCTTGACGGAGGCTCCCAAGTGACACCTAAGCAATCTAGGAGACACCACTCTCCGAAAGGTAATAGATGGTGTGTTGATGATGAACTCCTTGCTCTTGTGCTTCACATGATAGTCTCCCTAACACTCAACTCTCTCTCACGGATTTTGATTTGGTGGAAAGATGATTTGAGTGGAAAGCAACTTGGGGAAGGCTAGAGATCAAGATTCATGTCGTTGGAATGGAATATCTTGGTCTCAACACATGAGTAGGTGGTTCTCTCTCAGAAAATGTATGCTGGAAGTGTAGGCACGTTCTGAGGGCTCTCTATACGAATGAAGAGTGGGTGGAGGGGTATTATAGCCTCCACACAAAATCTAACTGTGTCAGGACCCCGACTCGATGCCACATCGATCTAGCATGTAACACCTCATATCACTTTGCGGCCTCACGCACGGTATTCCCACGGGTGTCGCCTTACCTTTGCCCGGGACCGTTTGCGCCTTTTGGCACACGTATATGACAGTGTCGCTAGCATCCATATGATAAGGAGCCCGGGCTGACATGGCTAGTCGTAAACCCAAAGCGGCACAGACTTACAGGGACAGGCATCCATGACCCAGCATCGAACGTGTCGGTCATCAGCGAGTGAATCCAGGCTGTAGCACTGGGCTAGCAGGACTCCGGTGAACCGGGCTGTAGCGGCTAACAGGACTCCGGTATTCATCGCGTGACATTTCCCCGAAGGGACAGACACAGGAACGAAGAAGGACACATGCCGGCTAGCCTAAGTGTTCCGGAGCAGTAGCAAGCTACCATGTCTCGGTGGAAACACTAGGAGACATTTCCCCGTAAGAGAGGCTACTAAAGATAAACAACTAGATGGTCAGATCCCACACATACCAAGCATTTCAATAACATACACACAATATGCTCGATATGTGCAAATACAACATGGCATCACAACATGACTCTATGACTCAAGTAATTTATTCAATAGGCTCCGAGGAGCGCGATATTACAATCATGGGTCTCATGACCCAACAATCAGAGCATACAAGTCAAAGCACAAGCGGAAGCTATCATGTCTGAGTACAGACATCTATAAATGAAAAAGGCTGGGAAGCCTGACTATCTATCAGATCCTGCCGAGGGCACAAGATCGTAGCTGAGGTATCAAGCTAAACGTCGAAGTCCACGTGGAACTACTAGTGAGACTGAAGTCTCTCTGCAAAACATAAAATAGGCAAACGTGAGTACAAATGTACCCAGCAAGACTTACATCAGAACTAACTACATATGCATCATTATCAACAAAGGGGATGGTGGGGTTTAACTGCAGCAAGCCAGCTTTGACTCGGTGGCTATCCTGAACTACGACTGCGAGTAACTTTTTTTGAGGTGGCGCACACGAGTCCACATATTCACCATATCAATACACCACTATGGATCCGCTCCCGTCTCCCTACGAGAACGCCATCCATAGCTCTCACGCTTATCTTGCGCATTTTAAAGTATCCACTTTCACTTGTCTATGAACTGATATAAGCAACCCAGAAGTCCTTTACCGCGGACACGGCTATTCGAATAGATGATGTTAACCCTGCAGGGGTGTACTTCTTCATACATGTTTCCACCACTTAGCGCCTGCACACGACATGTGCTCGGCAGACTTCAAGCGAAAGCCGACGTGGGTGTAGACCACGACCAACCTAAACACTCAAGTCTCTAGTCCAGGTTTATCGCCTATTCGGGTTCCATCCATGAGGAGATCCGGCCGGAGTTTCGCTCACAGCCCCAAACGATGTGAACAGGGTTTCCGAGACACCAAACGGGCGTCCGGTACACCGTGCCACGTGCCTACCGCATCACAGCCCACCCCTACGGTCAGCGCTGTCCACGGCCTCCAGCATACTACAAACACCAGAAACTACTTGCAACTCCTGGACAGAGGACAAGGGTGAATAAGAAGTCGAGCGGGGTCATATTTCAGGGCCCAATGTATGGTAGTAGCTGAATCATGGATCACAAACACAGAACTCAGTTCCTGAGGACGGCTGCAATGAGACAACCCACCATGTACTCCTACATGGCCTCTCACCGCTACCTTTACCAAATCGTGTTCACATACTTAGCTCACACACAGTAGGACATGTTCACACGCCTCTGATTCATCCCCGATGAATCAGACCTGACTCAACTCTAAGCAGTAGCAGGCATGACAAACAAACATGAATGAGTAGGCACAACAGGGCTCAAACAACTCCTACTCATGCTAGTGGGTTTCATCTATTTACTGTGGCAATGACAGGTCATGCAAAGGATAAAGGGGTTCAGCTACCGCAGCAAGTAACAAATATGTCGTTGTTGTCCTAATGCAGTAAAAGAGAGCAGGAGCGAGAGAGTGGGATTTTATCGGAATGAACAAGGGGGTTTTGCTTGCCTGGCACTTCTGAAGATAACATTGAGTCTTCATCAGTGTCAACGATCACATCATCGGTATCACGTCTATCGAGAGGGGACAAATACCGGCAACACAGAAGGGAACACAATCAATGCAATGCACAATATGATGCATGATCATGACATGGCAAAATGAATGTGTGTTGGGCTAATGCAACTAGCAACGGATTAAATGAAGTTGGTTTGAATATAAAATTCAAATTCAAACTCCATATGTGATTATTTAAATGCCCTTTATATGATTTGTGCTAAACAGCACCTATAAGTTGTTCTAACATGCATGAAAAGGGTACAGATGGATTCCTTGAATTTTTCTGATAATTTTTCATATATGATTTATTTAATTTGGAGTTACGGTTGAATTTCTATGAATTTTAGAAGTTTTAGGCATTTTCTGGAATTTCAGAATTAAATTAAATCCAGAAAATGAGTTATGACATCAGCACTGCGTCATGCTTGCATCAGCAAGTCAACAGGGCTGCCCCGGGTCAAACCTGACGTGTGGGGGCCACACGTCAGTGACACAGGTTAGACAGGGGGGTTAGTTTAATTTAATTAAAGATTAGGGCACTAGGGCCCACATGTCAGTGGCTCTGGGGTTAGATTAGGTGGTGATTAGCTTAAGCTAATCACCTGATGGCGGGGGCCCACCTGTCAGTGTCAGCAGAGGGGGTAGTTAAGATAAAATAGTTAAACTAATTAACAGGGGGGCCTGGCCCCACCTGTCATCGACCCAGAGAGGGGGGGGTCCCGCCGTGGTCAACGTGGTCAGACCCATCGGCGGCTTGACGCCGGCGAGGCCAGACGCGGTGGTGCGCGTCGGAAACCAACTACAGGGGCTCTTTTGGCGCGCAGGAAGCAGCTACGGGGAGAGGGTGGAGTGGCGCATCCAACGGTGGGGGTGGCGGAGGCTGGGGTGGCCGGAGCTGCCGGCGGCGACCTCTTTTGCGGCTGCCGGAGTTCGGGCAATCTCGGGGTCGGGGTTAGGGAGCACGGCAGGAGGAGCTGGGGCGTGCTACGGACTCCTGAGATCATGGTGAGCACGTCAGTGGGCTCGGATACGAGCTGGGGTGGCTGTGGCCACGGCCACGCCATGGCCGGCGGCGAGAGATTCTCGGGCAAAGTGGTGGGGCTAGCTAGAGAGGGAGGTGGGGCACGGGGAGAGGGGGAATCGGGTCGAGGGCTCACCGCGGTTCTTCTGGTGCTGCTGGCGAGGCAGGGGAGGCACGGGGTCCGGCGAATCGACGGAGGGGAGCTTCGGTGGCCGGCGACGGAACGGCGATGGTGGCGGCGTTGCAGGGCTTCCGGAGGGCCGTGGGTCGGTGGGGAGGAAGGAGGGGGTCGAGGCGGAGCTCGTGGGTGTGTCAGAGAGGCTAGGGGTGGCCGGTGGCCACGAGAGAGCTCGTCGGCGGCGGCGGGTGTGTTCGGTGGCTGCGCGCGAGAGAGCCAGAGGAGGAGAGGAGCTCGGGGAGAGAGTGAGAGGCCTGGGGGGGTGCGTGGCGTCGCGGACGGGGTCCAGGGCAACGAGAGGAAGCAGGAGGTGGCTAGGGGGGAAGCAGGAGGTGGCCGAGGCAGCATCGGCGAGCGCCACGCCTCGCCTCTGTTCGTCCTCCTGGCAGAGGAGGAAGAGGACAAAGGAGGAGGAGGTGGGCTGGGCCGGCTGGGGGGGAGCTGGGCCGGTGGTGGCGCCAGGTAAGGTTTCTCTTCCCTTTTTTTCTATTTTGTTTCTCTTTTCTATTTCTGTAGTTTTGTTTCTGATTTAGTTTATAGCACAAATCATTTTAATAAATCCTGCAAATAATTGTGGCCATTAAATGAATTATTACAGAGGCCCTTAACTATTTTCAGAATTGTTGGAGCATTTAAAAATATTAATAGTATTTAAATGCCCCAATTCAAATACAATATGGATTATTCAAAAATCCATAATGGCCCAAAAATATTGGCATCATTTTTGGTAGAGGCTTTTCACCTTTGTCAAAAATCATGAACATTTTTGAAAGCCCTTTGGACTTACTTGAAAGTATTTTAGGATGAACCTAGTGAATTCCTTTAATGCTAGGGTTTGAGCAATCCCCATTTCAAATTTCATAAAATTTAAACATGTTGCATGGATGCTAAAGCAAAAACAAACAAGGGCTGATCTGGGGCTGTGACAGCTCACCCCCACTAAACAAAAATCTCGTCCCGAGATTCAAGCGTAGGGTAGGGTGAAGGGGAAACGCAAGCTAGCACAATCTTCACGATCCAGGGTGCACTTTATCAAAGCGTTGATTCGATCACCATCATTGCCTTGATGTCTTGCTCTGAGAAATCCTGCTAACATGACCTGGAGAGAAGAAGGAGACGCTAGAAGGGTCGATCTTTGTCAGGACCCCGACTCGATGCCACATCGATCTAGCATGTAACACCTCATATCGCTTTGCGGCCTCACGCACGGTATCCCCACGGGTGTCGCCTTACCTTTGCCCGGGACCGTTTGCGCATTTTGGCACACGTATATGATGGTGTCGCTAGCATCCATATGATAAAGAGCCCGGGCTGACATGGCTAGTCGTAAACCCAAAGTGGCACTAACTTACAGGGACAGGCATTCATGACCCAGCATCGAACGTGTCGGTCATCAGCGAGTGAATCCAGGCTGTAGCACTGGGCTAACAGGACTCCGGTGAACCGGGCTGTAGCGGGCTAGCAGGACTCCGGTATTCATCGCGTGACATTTCCCCGAAGGGACAGACACAGGAACGAAGAAGGACACATGCCGGCCAGCCTAAGTGTTCCGGAGCAGTAGCAAGCTACCATGGCTCGGTGGAAACACTAGGAGACATTTCCCCGTAAGAGAGGCTACTAAAGATAAACAACTAGATGGTCAGATCCCACACATACCAAGCATTTCAATAACATACACACAATATGCTCGATATGTGCAAATACAACATGGCATCACAACATGACTCTACGACTCAAGTAATTTATTCAATAGGCTCCGAGGAGCGCGATATTACAATCATGGGTCTCATGACCCAACAATCAGAGCATACAAGTCAAAGCACAAGCGGAAGCTATCATGTCTGAGTACAGACATCTATAAATGAAAAAGGCTGGGAAGCCTGACTATCTATCAGATCCTGCCGAGGGCACAAGATCGTAGCTGAGGTATCAAGCTAAACGTCGAAGTCCACGTGGAACTACTAGTGAGACTGAAGTCTCTCTGCAAAACATAAAATAGGCAAACGTGAGTACAAATGTACCCAGCAGGACTTACATCAGAACTAACTACATATGCATCATTATCAACAAAGGGGATGGTGGGGTTTAACTGCAGCAAGCCAGCTTTGACTCGGTGGCTATCCTGAACTACGACTGCGAGTAACTTTTTTTGAGGTGGCGCACACGAGTCCACATATTCACCATATCAATACACCACTATGGATCCGCTCCCGTCTCCCTACGAGAACGCCATCCATAGCACTCACGCTTATCTTGCGCATTTTAAAGTATCCACTTTCACTTGTCTATGAACTGATATAAGCAACCCAGAAGTCCTTTACCGCGGACACGGCTATTCGAATAGATGATGTTAACCCTGCAGGGGTGTACTTCTTCATACATGTTTCCACCACTTAGCGCCTGCACACGACATGTGCTCGGCAGACTTCAAGCGAAAGCCGACGTGGGTGTAGACCACGACCTACCTAAACACTCAAGTCTCTAGTCCAGGTTTATCGCCTATTCGGGTTCCATCCATGAGGAGATCCGGCCGGAGTTTCGCTCACAGCCCCAAACGATGTGAACAGGGTTCCCGAGACACCAAACGGGCGTCCGGTACACCGTGCCACGTGCCTACCGCATCACAGCCCACCCCTACGGTCAGCGCTGTCCACGGCCTCCAGCATACTACAAACACGAGAAACTACTTGCAACTCCTGGACAGAGGACAAGGGTGAATAAGAAGTCGAGCGGGGTCATATTTCAGGGCCCAATGTATGGTAGTAGCTGAATCATGGATCACAAACACAGAACTCAGTTCCTGAGGACGGCTGCAATGAGACAACCCACCATGTACTCCTACATGGCCTCTCACCGCTACCTTTACCAAATCGTGTTCACATACTTAGCTCACACACAGTAGGACATGTTCACATGCCTCTGATTCATCCCCGATGAATCAGACCTGACTCAACTCTAAGCAGTAGCAGGCATGACAAACAAACATGAATGAGTAGGCACAACAGGGCTCAAACAACTCCTACTCATGCTAGTGGGTTTCATCTATTTACTGTGGCAATGACAGGTCATGCAAAGGATAAAGGGGTTCAGCTACCGCAGCAAGTAACAAATATGTCGTTGTTGTCCTAATGCAGTAAAAGAGAGCAGGAGCGAGAGAGTGGGATTTTATCGGAATGAACAAGGGGGTTTTGCTTGCCTGGCACTTCTGAAGATAACATTGAGTCTTCATCAGTGTCAACGATCACATCATCGGTATCACGTCTATCGAGAGGGGACAAATACCGGCAACACAGAAGGGAACACAATCAATGCAATGCACAATATGATGCATGGTCATGACATGGCAAAATGAATGTGTGTTGGGCTAATGCAACTAGCAACGGATTAAATGAAGTTGGTTTGAATATAAAATTCAAATTCAAACTCCATATGTGATTATTTAAATGCCCTTTATATGATTTGTGCTAAACAGCACCTATAAGTTGTTCTAACATGCATGAAAATGGTACAGATGGATTCCTTGAATTTTTCTGATAATTTTTCATATATGATTTATTTAATTTGGAGTTACGGTTGAATTTCTATGAATTTTAGAAGTTTTAGGCATTTTCTGGAATTTCAGAATTAAATTAAATCCAGAAAATGAGTTATGACATCAGCACTGCGTCATGCTTGCATCAGCAAGTCAACAGGGCTGCCCCGGGTCAAACCTGACGTGTGGGGGCCACACGTCAGTGACACAGGTTAGACAGGGGGGTTAGTTTAATTTAATTAAAGATTAGGGCACTAGGGCCCACATGTCAGTGGCTCTGGGGTTAGATTAGGTGGTGATTAGCTTAAGCTAATCACCTGATGGCGGGGGCCCACCTGTCAGTGTCAGCAGAGGGGGTAGTTAAGATAAAATAGTTAAACTAATTAACAGGGGGGGTTGGCCCCACCTGTCATCGACCCAGAGAGGGGGGGGTCCCGCCGTGGTCAACGTGGTCAGACCCACCGGTGGCTTGACGCCGGCGAGGCCAGACGCGGTGGTGCGCGTCGGAAACCAACTACAGGGGCTCTTTTGGCGCGCAGGAAGCAGCTACGGGGAGAGGGTGGAGTGGCGCATCCAACGGTGGCGGTGGCGGATGCTGGGGTGGCCGGAGCTGCCGGCGGCGACCTCTTTTGCGGCTGCCGGAGTTCGGGCAATCTCGGGGTCGGGGTTAGGGAGCACGGCAGGAGGAGCTGGGGCGTGCTACGGACTCCTGAGATCATGGTGAGCACGTCAGTGGGCTCGGATACGAGCTGGGGTGGCTGTGGCCACGGCCACGCCATGGCCGGCGGCGAGAGATTCTCGGGCAAAGTGGTGGGGCTAGCTAGAGAGGGAGGTGGGGCACGGGGAGAGGGGGAATCGGGTCGAGGGCTCACCGCGGTTCTTCTGGTGCTGCTGGCGAGGCAGGGGAGGCACGGGGTCCGGCGAATCGACGGAGGGGAGCTTCGGTGGCCGGCGACGGAACGGCGATGGTGGCGGCGTTGCAGGGCTTCCGGAGGGCCGTGGGTCGGTGGGGAGGAAGGAGGGGGTCGAGGCGGAGCTCGTGGGTGTGTCGGAGAGGCTAGGGGTGGCCGGTGGCCACGAGAGAGCTCGTCGGCGGCGGCGGGTGTGTTCGGTGGCTGCGCGCGAGAGAGCCAGAGGAGGAGAGGAGCTCGGGGAGAGAGTGAGAGGCCTGGGGGGGTGCGTGGCGTCGCGGACGGGGTCCAGGGCAACGAGAGGAAGCAGGAGGTGGCTAGGGGGGGAAGCAGGAGGTGGCCGAGGCAGCGTCGGCGAGCGCCACGCCTCGCCTCTGTTCGTCCTCCTGGCAGAGGAGGAAGAGGACAAAGGAGGAGGAGGTGGGCTGGGCCGGCTGGGGGGGAGCTGGGCCGGTGGTGGCGCCAGGTAAGGTTTCTCTTCCCTTTTTTTCTATTTTGTTTCTCTTTTCTATTTCTGTAGTTTTGTTTCTGATTTAGTTTATAGCACAAATCATTTTAATAAATCCTGCAAATAATTGTGGCCATTAAATGAATTATTACAGAGGCCCTTAACTATTTTCAGAATTGTTGGAGCATTTAAAAATATTAATAGTATTTAAATGCCCCAATTCAAATACAATATGGATTATTCAAAAATCCATAATGGCCCAAAAATATTGGCATCATTTTTGGTAGAGGCTTTTCACCTTTGTCAAAAATCATGAACATTTTTGAAAGCCCTTTGGACTTACTTGAAAGTATTTTAGGATGAACCTAGTGAATTCCTTTAATGCTAGGGTTTGAGCAATCCCCATTTCAAATTTCATAAAATTTAAACATGTTGCATGGATGCTAAAGCAAAAACAAACAAGGGCTGATCTGGGGCTGTGACAAACTGTTACACACAAATACCAAACTCGGTGGGACAGAATCACTAAACTCGGTCAGACCGATTTAGTTCAAAATGTGAACGTTAGGCTTTTCGGTGGGACCGATGTGCTAGGGTTAGTTTAAAACCTCATCTCGGTTTGACCGATTACACAAACTCGGTGAGACCGATTTTTGTAATAAGCTAACGGGAGAGTTGGTCAAGCAAACTCGGTGAGACCGATTGCATATCTCGGTGGAACCGAAATTATTGCAACAGGCACCAGAGAGTTTGCAAGCCCATCTTGGTGAGACCGAGATCCCATCGGTGAGATCGAACTGATTACGGTTTCTGGCAGTGTCTATGTCAAGTGAACTCGGTGGCGCCAGATAGATCAAACCGATGGGGCCGAGTTTGACGTTTGGTTTGGGACATATGTGGATATGAGAAAGTGGTTGAGGGATTTGGAGCATATCACTAAGCACTTTGAGCAAGCAAGGCATTAAGCAACACCTCATACCCTTTTAATAGTATTGGCTTTCCTATGGACTCAATGCGATCTTGGATCACTAAAATGAAAATGTAGAGTCTTGAGCATTTGAGCTTTTGCCAATCTTTTGTCCTTAGCATCTTGAAGGGGTTTCCACATCCTCTTGTCCACACCACTCCACTGTTGAACTTATCTGAAATATACTAGATAAAAGTATTAGTCCAACAAGAGATATGTTGACATTAATTACCAAAATCACCCTGGGAGAACTTGTGCTTTCAATCTCCCCCTTTTTGGTAATTGATGACAACATACATCAAAGCATTAGATAAAGATATAGAGAATAACAAGTAAAGCTTTGGAAAGACATGTAACAGGCATAGGCTCCCCCTACATGTATGCAATCATGTCAATATGGAATGTAAGAGCATGTGAATGCATAAGCATGACAGAGCAAGGAATGTGTTACATGTATCTTGGCTATATGCATCAGAGCAAAATATGTGAATATTGGAATTGTACCTTCATGTTCATGAGTCCTTCTTGCAAACAATATGTACATCAGCAAGAGATCATCATGCACATGAGTGTGATACATATACTTACCTTGTGGTCTTGAGCTAGCTTAGGAAGAGATGAACCTGAGTAAACAAGGTTAGATAACACAGAAACATCTACTAGACAGAGCAAGAGCTGCAAACCACAAGAGTACCAAGATTGGGATGACACGTAGGAAATGAGTACTAGGTCTATTGGATATAGACATGTCCCCGAAGGTAAAATATATGCAATGAATTCAAAGATTTCCTTCCCTTAGATGTCTTTTCCTCCCTGAATCTTATATTGGATAATGGGAGAATATAGGGAAATGAAAATCAGAGCAAGTCAAATCAGAGCACAAAAATAATAACGCAAACTAACATGTCTTTCCCCTCTTAAAGGCATGTGACTTCTCTCCTCTTGAATACCAAGCATCTGGGGTCTCTCTCTCCCTTTGATGTGATTATCTCTCTCCCCCTTTTAATGTGATTAAGCTTTGATGTGAGCTCTCTCTCCCCCTTTGACATCAATTTCCAAGAAGGGATCTTCTGGAGTGTGAGTCAAAATAGGTTTGGTCCTTGAGTCACATAGCAAAGCAGCATGTAGAATGTGATGCAGGTAGAGGACAAGAATCATCGAGTGGAGCTGGAACAAATATGCAGGAACAAATGGCGAATTGTTTTCTCAACATTGAAATCGGTAACACCAAGTTGTTTTCTTCAGTGGCACAGAAATGGTTCGACTTGACCAAAAGAGACAGACCGGTGTGTCCGAGTTCAACACAGAGAGAACATTAGTCACCTCAGCTCACTTGGCAAATATGATCTCACAAAGATTTGCACGGAATTAACTAAAGGATTTGCAATGAATTGGATGCAAAAATGCAGAACAAAATAGAGAAAAGAAAAGAAACAAAAAGAGATCTAGATGAAGGGGAACAAATGTGCAAGATCACAAAGAAACACTAGAGAACTTCATCTAGATTTGGGCGGCGAAAAAGTCACCTATGTTAGAGTATATTGACCGAGGAATCAAGTGAGAACACTTGATCGTAGGTCTACTCATCGTTTAAGCTCAAAATGGGGTTACCATTTTTCATTTAAGCATTTTTATGTATTCGCATCTTGTTGAGCTGCTTTGACCCATGACTTGGGATAAAGCTTCTCTAAGATGGAATATCATACCTTTGGTGGTGGTGTTGACCTTGATCATGTAGTTGAACTTGTGTGGGATGCTCAAGGTTGATGTAGTTCATCAATGGTTTGGAGCACCACTTGTAGTTTGAGTTCATCTACCTACATGGGTTAGTCGTGCAAGGAAGAGCACTTGTGTATCCAAAATGACAATCATGAAATTTGATACCAAATGAAATTTGATATATAGAATTTTTCAAAGGATATGTTGAAGGGTTTCATGCTTCGTTGTCTTCAACCACCATGGTGTAGAGACTTGGTGATGTAGAGATTGCTCAAGATGTGAGTTATTTGCAATCTCATAGATTTAGATTCATCCAAGTACCTACAAGGGTTAGATAGCATGCAAGGGTACAAATATATCCAAGACATATGATCATCTTCATAAGAGAAATATCAAGGATTAGTAATAGGATCATCCCTTGCGTGTATCCAAATGGAGTTTCTAATCCAAGTTTGAAGCATCAATGATGTTCAATTCACCTCTCAGACGGCAAAATACTTTCTCATCAAGCGGTTTGGTGAAAATATCCGCCAATTGCTCATCGGTACAAACATGCTTAAGATCAATGTCACCTTTAGCAACATGATCTCGAATGAAATGATGACGAACTTCAATATGCTTAGTTCGAGAATGTTGCACGGGATTGTGAGCAATCTTAATAGCACTTTCATTGTCACAAAGCAATGGAACATGTTTCACATTGATCCCATAGTCCTTAAGATTTTGGGTCATCCAAAGTAATTGAGCACAACACGAACCGGCGGCAATGTATTCCGCTTTGGCGGTGGATAAGGATACCGAGTTTTATTTCTTGGAGGACCAAGAAACAAGAAATCTCCCAAGAAATTGACAAGTACCCGAAGTGGACTTTCTATCAACCTTATCACTGGCATAGTCCGAGTCGGAGTAGTCAACAAGATCAAAAGAAGACCTCTTAGGATACAAAATGCCAAAATTTGGTGTGTGAGTTAAGTGTCTCACTATCCTTTTCATAGCCTTAAGATGACATTCTTTGGGGGCCGCTTGATATCGTGCACACATGCACACACTTAGCATAATATCGGGACGGGAGGCACATAGATATAACAATGAACCAATCATAGAACGGTAAACCTTTTAGTCAACCGATTTGCCATCCTTAGTCAAGTCAAGATGTCCACTAGTAGCCATGGGTGTTTTCATACCTTTGCTTTCTTGCATGTTGAACTTCTTGAATAAGTCCTTGGTGTACTTTGTTTGAGAAACAAAGCTGCCTTCCATAGTTTGCTTGATTTCAAACCAAGAAAGGACTAAAGTTCACTCATCATAAACATCTCAAACTTCTTTGACATTAGCTTCCCAAACTTTTCACTAAAATGAGGGTTAGTCAAACCAAATATGATATCGTCAACATAAGTTTTCACACAAATAATTCACCAGTAACCCTTTTAGTAAAAAGAGTACAATCTATCTTTCAAATCTCAAAGCCTTTTTCAATAAGGAACTTGGTCAAGCATTTATTCCACGCTCTAGGAGCTTGTTTAATACCATAAAGATCTTTATGAAGTTTGTAAACATGGTCGAGTTTCTTAGGATTGACAAAGCCGGGAGGTTGTTTAACATAAACTTCCTCCTCAATTTCACCATTTAGAAAAGCACTTTTAATGTCCATTTGGTACAAGGTAATATCATGGTGATTAGCATAGGCAAGTAAGATGCAGATGGACTCAAGTCTAGCAACGGGTGCATATGTCTCACCATAGTCCATACCTTCGACTTGAGTGTAGCCTTGGGCGACAAGATGTGCTTTGTTGTGAACGGCTTGTCATCTTCGTCTTGCTTGTTGCGAAACACCCATTTGGTACCGATCATGTTGTGGTTGTTGTCGGGCTTCTCGACCAATGTCCACACTTGGTTTCTCTCAAAGTTGTGTAGCTCTTCATGCATGGCGTTTATCTAATCCGGATCTTCCAATGCTTTTTCAACCTTCATAGGTTCAATGCTAGATATGAATGAATAATGTTCACAAAAATTAGCCAAACGAGTTTTAGAGCGAGTGATTCTCTCGGTTTGGGTATCATTTAAGATTTGTTCGACGGGATGGTCTCTTGAGACTCTTGCTCGAACTCGTGAGAGCTTTTGCTTGGGTCAGGGAGGAACATCTTCTTCATCATCTTATCCTTCTTCTTGGCCTTCTTCATTGTTGACGTTGTCGTTCTCTTATCGTGGTGTATAAGGAGGTTGATGTGGTTCATCTTGGTGTACTTCCTCGTTTTCTTCATCTTGGTGTGTCCCACTTGTGGATGCTTCCATGTGAACTCTTGGTTCACCTTGTCGTGAGGTAGAAGCTTCCACTTGGATGGACGAGCTACTCTCCTTCACCTCCGTTGGACGGATCTTGCCAATAGACAAGTCTTGGATTGCTTCCGAAGGGTCTTTGTATCCTACATTAATTGGAAATTGCTCTACTTGCGAGCCGTTAGATTCATCAAACTTCACATCTACTGTCTCTTCAACCTTTTAGGTGAAACTGTTGTAGACACGGTAAGTGTGAGAGTTTGAGTCATAACCAAGTAGGAAACCTTCATGAGATTTAGGAGAAAATTTAGAACAAAGATGCTTATCAAGAATGTAACACTTTGAGCCGAATACTCGAAAGTATCCAACTTGGGGTTTGTTACCGGTGAGAAGCTCGTATGCCGTCTTGCCGAGTAGCTTGTGAAGATACAATCAATTTGTTGCATGAGAAGCCATCTCAACCGCTTCCTCCCAAAAGTGTTTTGGAGTCTTGTACTCATCAAGCATCATTGTCGCCATCTCAATAAGAGTCTGGTTCTTCCTCTCAACAACTCCATTTTGTTGAGGTGTGTACGTAGCCCAGAACTCATGTGAAATCCCTTCTTCGTAATGAAAGGTATCCACAATTGCGTTCTTGAACTCCGTTTCATTGTTGCTGCGAACCTTCTTGATCTTCACTTCAAATTGATTTTGGGCCTTCCTAGCGAGGTTCTTGAAGATCTTTTGGACCTGCGATCTATCATCAAGAAAGAACACCCACGTAAATCTTGAAATATCATCGACTATAACTAGACCAAATGAGTTTCCACCGAGACTTTTGTAGGCATTGAGCGGTCTTCTCGACAAAGAGATCCATATGAAATAGCTCGAGCGGTCTTCTCGTGGTCATGATGTTCTTCACGGGGTGTCTTCCTCCAACTTGTTTTCCTTCTTGACAAGCACTGCACAATCTATCCTTATCAAATATAACATCTTTTACTCCAAGGATATGATCACTTTTAATAAGCTTATCAAGATTTTGCATGCCCACATGTCCTAGCCTTCTATGCGACAACCAACCTTTAGAGGATTTAGCAATAAAGAAAGTTCTAGGTTGAGCCTTTTTCGTGAAATCAACAATGTAAAGATCACCTCTACATATACTGGTAAAGACCATATCAAGATTATCTCTAAGAAACACTTGGCAATCTACTTTAGTGAATAGGACATTGAATCCAAAGTCAGCAAGTCTAGATACGGAAAGTGGATTATAGCCAAGAGATTCAACAAGCATAACATTTTGTATGTAGCTATCATGTGAGATGGCCAACTTACCAAGGCCAACGACCTTACCCTTTGAGTTATCACCAAAGGTGGCATACTTTCAAGGGTCGTCATTTTCAGCAAGCTCATGAAACATATCCTTGTCTCCGGTCATATGATTGGTACATCCACTATCAAGGACCCATTCCTTTCCTCCAGCCATGTAGCCGCAAAGATTAGCCATAAGACCAAAGTGTCTCATAGACTCATCGAGATCAAAGTCCCTATCATCATCCTCATCATAGTATCCATGTTCAACATCATCCTGTGATGGATCAATTCCTAGAGAGAGTGATTCATTAGATAAGTGATCATCACAATAATCATCTTTATGAATTCTAATGGCTTTGGAGATGATATTACTAATGATTCCAACATCTCCTTTGGTACACATAAGATTAGTAAGCTCAAATAGACAATCACCAAACTTAGGATCATTGGAATTCATCTTACTCAAGGCAATAGACTTATGAAGAATCACATCTAGATTTAGCAAGGAATAGTTTAGAAATCGTTCCTCAAGAAATCTCCATATAGTGTAGGCACAATCAATAGTAGGCAAGCAACCAATCAAGTTTCTAGGCAAACCTCTAGTGATAAGATTAACAGTTCTAAGGTTGCGGATCATGTCAATAGATTCATCAAGGGTAGGATGCAAAGGATCAACATGGGGTGCACAAGGTCTAGTAAAGTACTTGTTCAAATGATATTCATTGAAAATCACAAGCATCTCATTTTTTCACTCATGAAAGAACTCTCCATCAAGTATAGGCACTCTATGTCTAAGACTCCCCAACATAGACTCATCCATCTTCCTCCAATGGTGATTAAACCAAAGCAATCGAGACCACCGCTCTGATACCAATTGAAAGGATCGAGAATAGGTGTCTAGAGGGGGGTGATTAGACCCTCAACAAACAAAAGTAGCATTTTTTATTTCTTTGAGTAAAGGTGGAGTTTTAGCACAAGTTTAAACATTCACAATACATTTCAAGCAAGCATGACAAGAGTATATGAGCAGCAGAAAGTAAAGCATGAAATTTGCGAGAATGTAAAGGGATGGGATTGGAGTGTGCAAACGCAATTGGAGACACGAAGATTTTTGGCGTGGTTCTGATAGGTGGTGCTATTGTACATCCACGTTGATCACCCACGAAGGGTAACGGTTGCGCGAGTCCATGGAGGGATCCACCCATGAAGAGTCCATGAAGAAGCAGCCTTGTCTATCCCACCATGGCGATCGCCCACGAAGGACTTGCCTCACTCTGGTAGATCTTCACGAAGTAGACGATCTCCTTGCCCTTACAAACTCCTTGGTTCAACTCCACAATCTTGATGGAGGCTCCCAAGTGACACCTAGCAAATCTAGGAGACGCCACTCTCCAAAAGGTAATAGATGGTGTGTTGATGATGAACTCCTTGCTCTTGTGCTTCAAATGATAGTCTCCCCAACACTCAACTCTCTCTCACGGATTTGGATTTGGTGGAAAGATGATTTGAGTGGAAAGCAACTTGGGGAAGGCTAGAGATCAAGATTGATGTGGTTGGAGTGGAATATCTTAGTCTCAACACAAGAGTAGGTGGTTCTCTCTCAGAAAATGTATGCTGGAAGTGTAGGCACGTTTTGAGGGCTCTCTCTATGAATGAAGAGTGGGTGGAGGGGTATATATAGCCTCCACACAGAATCTGACAGTTACACACAATTTACCAAACTCGGTGGGACTGAATCACTAAACTCGGTCAGACCGATTTAGTTCAAAATGTGAATGTTAGGCTTTTCGGTGGGACCAATATGGACAACTTGGTGGGACTGATGTGCTAGGGTTAGGGTAAAACCCCCTCTTGGTTTGATCGACTACACAAACTCGATGGGACCTATTTTGGTAATAATCTAACCAGAGAGTTGGTCAAGCAAACTCGGTGAGACCAATTGCATATCTTGGTGAAACCGAAATTATTGCAACAGGCACCAGAGAGTTTGCAATCAAACATCTCGGTGAGACCGAGATCCCATCGGTGAGAACGAACTGATTAGGGTTTCTAGCAGTGGCTATGTCATGTGAAATCGGTGGCGCCGGATAGATCAAATCGGTAGGGCCAAGTTTAACTTTTGGTTTGGGACATATGTGGATATGAGAAAGTGGTTGAGGGCTTTGGAGCATATCACTAAGTACTTTGAGCAAGCAAGCCATTAAGCAACACCTCATCCCCTTTTAATAGTATTGGCTTTCCTATGGACTCAATGTGATCTTGGATCACTAAATTGAAAAGGTAGAGTCTTGAGCATTTGAGCTTTTGCCAATCTTCTGTCCTTAGCATCTTGAAGGGTTTCCACATCCTCTTGTCCATGCCACTCCACTGTTGAACTTATCTAAAATATAGTAGATAAAAGTATTAGTCCAACAAGAGATATGTTGACATTAATTACCAAAATCACCCAGGGAGCACTTGTGCTTTCAGCAGCGGGTAACTCCATCATGCCGCACGTAACTGCATCGCATGGCAATGCGCGTGGTGCAACCGCATGCATATTTGGCCCCCGACATGATCGTGCACACACCAACCGGTGGCAGAGCGCACGTGGAGGGACGCGATCGAGCAGAGCGCTCCGCGGTCGCCTCAACGGTGAGCAACCACATATATATGCATATAACAGTTGAACACGCAAGGAAAAGGTGTCCACAAGCCCAGGGCACCGACGGACACAAGCAGAGTGCACCACGGCGCCTAACATCGAGCAGAGCTTGCCGAGGGACGCGAGCAAAGGCCGACATAGTGATAGGTGGCAAATAAGACTAACTGTGCAAGCGATGTCGAATACATCAAGCACGAATCAGATTAGAGTTGCGTGTGCGATACGTGGCATACAGTTGATCCATCCGAGCTGTTTCTGATCGAATAAGTCATGTGTGTTGCGGGCAAACGCTTGCTGGTATATAACCTTAAATTTAACCAAAAAAGTGTTAATGCATGTTACAAAAATTCTATAGCTGGAAACTATATTCAAATACGACTCCAACGATATAATCTTTGGGAACATGCATTCGTATTTTATTAGTTAAATCCTACTTATAAACTAGGAAGGGAGTATAGTAGGTAATTAAATCGCAAATGTTTTTTTGTATTAATGGTATGTGTATGTGTCCTTTCGTTCTCCTCTCGCACGTCTTGTCACCCCACTTCCACAGACGGCTTACAACACAAGCTTTGCATAGCACGCGGGGGCGTTCTTTTGGCCAAACGGTGGCTCGAAGTGGCGCCAATGAATCATCGGTGAGCCCGTTCCCACGCAAGCTTCTCGCCCGACTCGGTGAAATCCCCCAAAATCCCAATGCTTACCAGCCTGTATATAAACCCTCACGGTTGGCGAGTCTTGCGTCACATTTTCCCCTCCCTCCCTGTAGCTTATCTCGTCTGCTTCTCCCACAATCGACAATGGCACTGGTCCGTGATAACCCACAAGTATAAGGGATCGCAACAGTTTTCGAGGGTAGAGTATTCAACCCAATTCGACACAAGGGGATCCACACCTAGAGATTAATTATCTATAGCAAGTAATCAGTAGCAAAGTAATATGATAGTTTTGATAGTAGTGACAGCAGCAATGATAACAGTAACAGTGATAGCAGTAATTTTGTAGCAAGTGTAAAAGTGATGATAGTAGTAGTAACATAGAAGAAATAATATAAGACAAATTCATAGAAATTGGATCGGTGACTTGTTGGATGATATTCATCATGAGACAGTTATAACCTAGGGCGATACGGCACTAGCTCTAGTTTGTCAATATAATGTAGGCATGTATTCCGTAAATAGTCATACGTGCTTATGGAAAGAACTTGCATGACATATTTTGTCCTACCCTCCCATGGCAGTGGGGTCCATATTGGAAACTAAGGGATATTAAGGCCTCCTTTTAATAGAGAACCGGCACAAAGCATTAACACATAGTGAATACATGAACTCCTCAAACTACGGCCATCACCGGGAGTGGTCCCGACTATTATCACTTCGGGGTTGCTGGATCATAACGCGTAGTAGGTGACTATAACTTGCAAGATCGGATCTAAAACATGGATATAAAGATGATAACATAAATGGTTCAGATCTGAGTTCATGGCGCCCAGGCCCAAAGTGATAAGCATTAAGCATAGCAAAGTCATAGCAACATCAATCTTAGAACATAGTGGGTACTAGGGATCAAGTCCTATCAAACCTAACTCGATTACATGATGAATCTCATCCAACTTCTCACCGACCAGCGAGCCTACAAAGGAATTACTCACTCCCGGTGGGGAGCATCATGGAATTGATGATGGAGAAGGGTTGGTGATGATGAAGAACGAAGATCCCCCTCTCTGGAGTCCCAAACGGACTCCAGATTTGGCCTCCCGATGAAGAATAGGAGGTGACGGCGGCTTCGTATCGTGAATCACAATAATTCTTTTTCCCTAATTTTTTCTAGAAAAAAAGGATTTTATAGCGTCGATTTCAGGGTCCGCGGGGCCACCAAGTGGGGACAACCCACCTGGGCACGCCCTGGTGGGTTGTGCCCACCAAGGTGCCCCTCTCTTGCAGGTCTTAGCTCCAGAAATTCTCTTTTATTGTATAAAAATGCTTCGCAAAGTTTCGTTCCATTCTAATAACTTTTATTTCTGCACAAAAACAACACCATGGTAGTTCTGCTGAAAACTGTGTTAGTCCGGGGTTAGTTTCATTCAAATCATGCAAATTAGAGTCCAAAACAAGAGGAAAAGCATTAGGAAAAGTAGATACGTCGGAGACATATCAACTCCCCCAAGCTTAAACCTTTGCTTGTCCTAGCAATTCAGTTGATAAACTGAAAGTGGGAAAGAAAAACTTTTACGAACTCTTTTACTCTTGTTTGCATAAATAAGCTTAAACAGCACCCAGGTTTTTAGTCAACATTATAACTAACCATGTCGACAATAACTCTTAAAGATTATATTATCTCATATCAATGACATAATCAGCTAGAGAGCAATAATAAGATATCTCAAACAGCAACACGTTGTCAAAACACCAGCCTAGGCTGGTCCTTGATCTTCGGATCATCGCCTTCTTGTTTTGTCATCTGCTCCGTGCTTAATATCAATGAAACACCAGCCTAGACTGGTCCTTCAAAAAAACATTGTCAAAACAACCATGATATAATATGACAATAGTGGTATCTCGCTAGCCCTTTCTGAGACCGCAAAACATAAATGCAGAGCACCTCCAAAGTTCAAGCAGCGACTAGACATTGTAATTCATGTTATAAAAGATCCAGTCTTGATGCATCCAACATTAGCTACACACAATGCATAAATCATGACATTCATCCTCTCACGTTCTAGCGCTTGTTTTAGAAAGTGATGACACAACATAAAAGTAAATTGAAAGTCCCTTCACAGAGGGAAACAGTGATTTGCAGTGCTGCTAGAGCTCAAGTTTTAAAATAGAGATAAATGATATTTTGAGACATGCACCCTTTTCATTTACTTCACGACCCTCAGTTATCAACATCTTCCATGCTAAGCACGCTAGTGGCGGTTCCCAAGCGATAAAAGTAAAGGTTTTGACTCCATTGGGAATTTTTGTTTGATTATTTCTGAGATGAACTCTTTTTCATGTTTGCAGTTTGGGACTGGGCATCCCTATTACCGCCCTTTTCTCGTGCGATGGCGAGTGAATAAACACTCGACCTGAGAATAACCCGCTTAGCATGGAAGATATCGACCACCTCCTGTCATTCCATGAACGATCCAGGCACACAAAAAAGGATAATTTTTTAGAAGTTTTTAGGGGTGGCACATGCAAATTTACTTAGGACGGCAGGGTAATACCGTATATAGGTAGGTATGGTGGACTCATCTGGAATAACTTTGGGTTTATGGTTTTTGATGTACAAGCAGAGTTCCCACTTAGTACAGGCGAAGGCTAGCAATTAGATTGAGAAGTGGCCAGCTAGAGAGGAACAACGGTCATAACCATGCATTATGCATAAGTAACATTGGACACTAGCATGAGTAGGATATGGACACCATGAACATAAATATCATATAGGCTATGTTGGTTTTGATTCAACTACATGCATGAACATGCGCCAAGTCAAGCCACTCGAACATTCAGAGGAGGATACCATATCTTCATACTACATCACAATCATTTTAACGCAATGTTGATATCCAAGATAATTCATTATCAACTCCCAGCTACTTATGCATGGCATGAGAAACTATAATCCCTAATTGTCACTGAAACATGTTTAATCATAATGGGTCGAATCATGGATACTAGGTTAAACATATTTACACAAACAGAACAAGTCGAGTTCATACCAGTTTCTCTCTGCCATGGCTAGTTCATCGAATATCGTCACTATTTCCTTTCACTTGCACGACCGAACGATATGAAAATAATAATAGTGCAAGAGTGCCATGGACTAAGCTGGAATCTGCAAAACATTATATTCAACAGGAGAAGACAAGGTAAAATGGGCTCTTTATTAGTTCAACAATTATTCATATGAGAGCCACTCACCATTTTCATCGTGGTCTTCTCCTCGGTAAGACTTGAATAAAAAGGGAAAGAAATTCAGAGAAACACACTAAAATATTTTTGGAGTTTTTGGTTTTCTAGAACAAGCAAATAAAAGGGAAAAGAAAAAACGAGAAAAACTATTTACACGGGAAAACTTTCAAAAAAAGAAAAACATGGAAACCTTTTTTGGGTTTTCTTTTTAATACTACTACTAAGCATGCATAGAAAGTAAATTACTACAACTAAATATTTTGTTTTTTTAAAGTTTTTCAAACACATAAGAAGAAAGCAAGAAAATAAGTCTAAGCATGGATGATACAATGAAAAAGTGTGAACAACGACAAATAGAAATAAGTGGATATGAGTGTAATGTCAATGAGAAACACGTACTCCCCCAATCATAGGATTTTGGCCTAACTTGGTAGTCGATCAGTAGGTTGGATAGTAGTCGGCGTGGTAGCTCACAGAGGCTCTTGGTGTGGATGCCTCGGCCTGCCGTGCTGCCACCACTGCGGCGTTATGAACTCGGGTCTCGCTCTCAAGAACAAAACATCACCCCTTGCTATGATAGTCAAAAAGAGCAGGCGCAGGCAAATAGGTGTGCACAACAGATGTTTGGTTAAACAACAAATTATAAGTGAAGTCATGGATCTTTCCTTTAAGGATTTTATGATCTTTCAAGGCGCCAAAATCTAAGTACTGCATGGGTAGGATGGGATCAAAGGGAAAGGGTGAGATACCCAGCCCTCGTGCTAAACGTGTGGCATATATTCCACCATAGAAATAGCTACTATTAGAGTTATGCTAAAGTCTACGTGCAACAATCGCTCCAAGGTTATAATTCCTTTCACCAGTGAAAGCGATGCGTATGAGGCTCAAGTATGGAGCACAAAGTGTAATACAGTCTTGCTTGCCTACTATACATTTCTCATTAAATAATGCAAAGTACTGAATTGTGGGAAAATGAATGCTCTTTATTCTACCTTGTGTCACTCCCCTCCCTTCACCATAATAGAGACTAATCAGGGATGATTCGAACTCAGCCTTTGGTAGTTCATCGAGCGAACCCCAAAATGGGAGTTTGCAGTGGTAATCAAAATTCTCCAGTGAGATAATAAAAGGATTATCATAAAGCATAAAAGACACCCTAGACTCACGAGGGAAGTATTTAAATCCTTTGACAAACTATTCAGTCAGAAGGTGGCGATGTTCGCACTTATCTGAGATGTAGGGACCAAGACCGGCATTGTGAACATATTGCTCAAATTCCTCCTTAATGCCCACACACATCATATATTCATCACAAGGACATAAGCATGTTTTGGTGGTGGCATCTCGTGTGGAAATTTCACTTGGTTCTACATAAGACAGGCGAGCAGAACTGTCGCTAGAAGATGCCCCCGAGGATCGTCTCCTCAAAGAGCTCCTTTCAAATAGGTTGATCATGTCCGCGTACAATTTTCTAAAAATAAAAATTTTGGGTGAAAAAAATTTGTCAGCAAAACTTTATTAAATTGATAGCAACTACTCATAGGAATACCTAGAGGCCATAGCAAGCATTCAAACTACTTAGAATTCTTTGAATTCAACATGCAAGCTCATCTACAGCAGCACCAAGAGTAGCTAATTATTCAAAATATAAACCACTAAAACAAAATCTAATTGGACAAATGGTGGAGTCACATACCAAGCATCAATCCCTCGAAATAGTTTCGGAAATGGAGCATCGAGCAAAGAGATCAAAATCTGCGGGTTTGGAGCAAGGACACGGGAGAGAGAGAGCAATGGAGATTTTTTTCTAGAGGTAAGTGATGATGTGGGATGAAGAGGTAAGTGAGGGGGCCCACATGGGGACCACAACCCACCAGGGCGAGCCTGGGGGTCCTGGCGCGCCCAGGTAGGTTGTGCCCACCTGGTGCACCTCCCTCTGATATTATTTGCACCAGAAATTCAAAAATATTCAGAAAAAATAGTATTAAATTTTTAGAGCATTCTAAGAACTTTTATTTTTGGGTCATTTTTTTATTTGCACGGGAAATTCAGAAAACAGACAAAACATGGCATTTTATTTTATTTAACTAATAAAAACAAAAAAAAAGTAAGGACAGAAGGTAGTGCTTACTAAATTCATCAACTTCATACATACCGCTCAAAACTGATTCATTAATAAGGTTGATCAGGTCTTATTAACAACCACTTTTGATTAGCATGAAACCAAAGAACTTTCATAAATCACTAAGTTACCTCAATGGGGATATGAATATCCCCAACAATAAGCATTTCATATTTATTTTTGATAGTAGGTAGTGGTATTTGAAAACTTCCAATAGTGATTGTCGGATATTTTTCAATAACATTAATACCATTCACTTGGAATTGTTTCTTCGGAAAGTGCACCATAAGCTCATTACCATTAATATGAAAAGTGATCTTACTTTTATTACAATCAATAATAGCCCCTACAATATTCAAGAAGGGTCTACCAAGGATAATCGACATGTTGTCGTCCTCAGGCATCTCAAGTATAACAAAGTTGTCGGTGTTCTGGGAACGGGGGTCCCCAGACTTGCCTGCCTGCGGCCCATGGCGTGGCGCTGCGAGCGGGCCCGTACAGCCCATCTTCACCAACAAGCATTCAAGACCCTCGCGAGGGGCCAAGCCTCATGAGGCGGATGACACAAGACATCCTGGGGAGCGACTTCACCAGGCTGGCTCGCGAGGGGCGGAGAGATCAAGGAAAGGCAAACCGCGCGAGGTTCTCATGACGTGAGCCATGACGACAAAGGCCAGGCGGGCGCTAGTGCACACAGTGTCCTTGTTTCCCCTTTGGTGCTAAGGGGGAAAGCGCAGACGACGAGTACCGAGGCATCAAGCAAAGGTTTCCTTATCAGTGCAACAAGACCAAGACCAGCAGGACGGGCAGGACGGAGGTCACCATGGAGCCCAAGACGGCGTCACCACCAGAGCCTTTGGCAGGCGAAGACCACCTTTAGTCAGGATAGCTTGCACTAGATGTCCCCTTTCAAATTGGCCGTTGTGGCATCCCTTCCCGCTCAATATTTGGGAAGAGGACCCGGGCCTCTATAAATAGGACTAGCCACCACAGTAGGACGGGGGGACCTCATCCAGCCAATCCACACCCACACAAGCTCACCAAGCACAAGAACACCTCAACGTCAGGAGGTTGTTCTTCCCCTTGTACTATTCATCCTCAGCCCAAGAGGCAATCCACCACCACACACTGGAGTATGGTATTACACCTCAACGGTGGCCCGAACTAGTATAAATCTTGTGTCTTTTGTGTTGCGAGTTCATCGAGCTTAGCCTTTAGATCGCGGAGTGCGTGAGAGCGTGATCAGTGAGGGGGAGATCTTCGTGCGCACCCCAGTGTTCGAACCTTGAGGGTTTTGCCGGAACCCGTGATGCGACATTTGGCGCGCCAGGTAGGGGTGCACCAGAGCTTCCCTTCTGTCAATCCACGCTCCGCCTTCTTCGTGCCTGTTCCTCATGGCCGACATTGCTCTTTCGTCCGGATCTGTAGACGCCCACGACGGCACCCGGGGGCTCCAAGCCCTCACTCCCATCATCCGGCAGGTACATTGGCCGCCCAAGTTCAAGCCGGAGATGCCACCACACTACGACGGCACGGCGGAGCCATCGGTTTTCCTGCTGGTGTACGAGGAAGCTTTCCTCAAGGTTGGGGGCAACGGCAAGGTCATGGCCAACTGGCTCCCCATGGCCCTCACCAGGGTGTCGCGTGCCTGGTTGCTCACCCTCCCAGGATCTTCCGTGGCGTCTTGGGAGGAGCTGCGCGACATCTTCACCGCACGCTTCGCGGCGCCGCCGCCCCATGCGGTCACGACCCTCCTCGGCGGCTCGCAGGCACCGCCCTCGAATCGTCACGTCAAGATGTTCCTTCTCTAGATCGGCGCCGCTTCCAAGCGCCCGGGGGCTCCCCTGGGTTGGGCAGCGCCTGAGGCCGACCTCACCTTCAACACAGGGGACCATCCCGTCTCTGTCGCCGGCTCAGGTGTGCTTCCGATGCTTTGCACTCCCACCATCTACAATGTGTCCGTTACCAAGACGCTCATCAACGGCGGCGCCGGCCTCAACGTGCTCTCTGTGGAGGCCTTCAGCCTTCTCCATGTGCCACTCGAGCGGCTCTGCCCCAGCAAGCCTTTTTTCAAGGGTCGGCGGGGGCTCCGCCCACTCCCTAGGGCGGATCCGCCTTCCCGTAAAATTCGGCACGCGTGACAACTACCGCACCGAGCTAGTCGACTTCGACGTCGCCCGCATCAGCCTCCCGTACAACGCCATCATTGGGTATCTGGCGCTGGCTCAGTTCATGGCGGCAACCCATCCTGCTTACAACCTCATGAAGATGCCCGGGAGCAAGGGCGTACTCGCGGTGGCTGGAGATACCAAGGAGGCCCTGGGAACGCTCAAGCTTTCCCTCAAGACCGCTACGACGGTGCAGCCCGCCGACACGGACGCCGCCAAGGCCAAGAAAGCTGCACCAACCAAGAAGAAGCAGTTTTTCACTCAAGACAAGGCAAAAACCAAGCAGGTATCAGTTGAGGAAGATGGGTCCTCGGGATCCACCTTTACCATAGGCGCCAACCTCGAACCTGATCAAGAAGAGGCACTGGTGAAGTTCTTGCGCCCAAACAAGGAAGCGTTCGCCTGGGGGCCTGATCAGCTGGTAGGAGTCCCGAGAGGGGTGATAGAGCACCACCTAAGGGTGTGCCCCAAAGTGCGCCCGGTGAAGCAGAGGGCAAGGCGGCAGTCCATGGAGAAGTAGGCCTTCATCGTCCAAGAAACCCGCAAGTTGGAAGCAGCGGGTGTCATTCGTGAGGTTCGGTACCCCGAGTGGCTGGGGAACCCCGTTGTCGTGCCGAAGAAAGGCGGGAAGGAGCGCATGTGTGTCGACTTCACCAACCTCAACAAAGCCTGCCCCCAAGATCCGTTCCGACTCCCGCGCATCGATCAGATCCTCGACTCCACTGCTAAGTGCGATCTGTTGTGCTTCCTGGATGCGTTCTTGGGCTACCACCAGATCAAGATGGCGGTAGAGGATGTGGAGAAGACAGCCTTCCTGACCCCGTGTGGGGTGTACTGTTACACATGCATGCCGTTTGGGCTACGCAACGCCAGTGCAACCTTCCAACGGCTGATGCACATCGCCCTGGGCCGGTAGCTTGGGAGAAACGCAAAGGCATATGTTGACAAAATCATGGTAAAGTATCGGGAGTTAGGGACTTTGATTCAGGACCTGGAGGAGACCTTCGAGGGCCTCCGCCTGGTGGACTTGCGGCTCAACCCAGAGAAGTGCGTGTTTGGTGTCCCTTCTGGCAAGCTGCTGGGCTTCCTCGTGTCTAACAGAGGGATCAAGGCCAATCCGGAGAAGGTCAAAGCAATTGAAGACATGAGTCCACCACAAACCCTCAAACAAATACAAAAGCTTGTCGGCCGGGTGACCACATTGGGGCGCTTCATCTCCAAGTTGGGAGAGCGCGCCCTACCCTTCTTCAAGCCGATGAAGAAGAAGGGACCGTTCGAGTGGACTCCGGAGGCCGACCAAGCGTTCCAAGACCTCAAGAGATACCTGACCAGCCCTCCAGTAATGGTGGCACCACGCCCTCTCGAGCCCTTGGTGCTCTATCTCGCCGCCACTCCATACTCCGCCAGCGCAGCTCTAGTGGCGGTTTGGGAAGAGCGCCAGGCCAAGGGCACGTCATGACGAACTGTGCCCCCTGCAGTAGCGAAGCAATGCCAAGGGGATGCCACGAAAGCCGCGGCAGCGGCAGCAAAGGACGACGCCCCTGGACCTGTAGAGGCCCCAGCAAGTGATCAGGCGCCGGAGGGCAAACTGCCTCAGGAGGCGCCCCCGCTGCTGGAAGGCGCAGGCCTCACCGATACACCCACCCTCGTCGAGCACCTGGTGTATTTTGTCAGCACGGTGTTACGGGTTGCAAGGGCATGGTACCCCATGCCTCAGAAGCTCTTACTTGCACTCTTGGTGGCCTCGCGCAAGCTGTGGCACTACTTCCAAGGTCACCCCATCAAGGTTGTCTTAGCCTACCCATTGTAGAGGGTGCTCAGGAGCCCCAACTCCGCTAGGAGGGTCGCCGAGTGGAACATCCAGTTACAGGCATTCCAGTTAGAGTTTAGCACAACCAGAGTCATCAAAGGGGCCACGCTCGCTGATTTCATAGCGGAATGGGTAGACGCTCCAGGGCTCAAAGTTGGCGAGGATCGGTCCCTTTCGCCAGGAAGTGAAGCGCCAGATGGCTGGGATATGTACTTTGATAGTTCTTTCTCGCGCCAGGGCACGGGGGCTCGAGCGGTGCTCATCTCACCCACTCAGGACAAGCTCTACTACGCCGTGCAGCTATGCTTCCAACAGGGCGAGAAGGTCTCCAACAACATAGCAGAGTATGAAGGCCTCATAGCTGGCCTGAAGGCTACGGCGGCCCTGGGGTAAAGCGCCTCACCATCAAGGGCGACTCGCAGCTCCTCGTCAACTTCTCCAACAAGGTATATGAGCAGAAGGACGAGCATATGGAGGCATACCTTGCGGAGGTGCACAAGATGGAAAAGCAGATCCAAGGCCTGGAGTTGCAGCACGTGCCCCGCGGCACCAACAAGGAAGCTGATGACATCGCCAGGAGAGCATCAAAGCGGCTCCCCCAAGAGCCTAGTGTCTTCAAGGAGCGGCTATTCAAGCCATCAGCAACACCACCACTGTCGAGGATGGCGCAGCCTCGGGAGGTGCTCCCACAGCCACCTGCCTCGGGAGCCCGGGCCTGTGGACCGACCTCTGGGGCTCGCCTACTCTTGGCGCTTGAGCCTCAGAAGGGATGCTGGACCAAGGAATTCAAGGATTACCTGACGCAAGGGATGCTGCCGGAGAAGGAGGAGGATGCGGAGCGTGTGGCCCCGCAAGCCACGGCATACTGCATCCAGGACGGTGAGTTGTACATGAAGCGGCCAAATGATGTTTCCCTACGCTGCATCACCATGGAGCAGGGGAAGGAGCTGCTAGCTGACATACACAGCGGGGACTGCAGCCACCGCTCGTCATCACGATCCTCGTCGGCAAGGCATTCCGCAGCGGATTCTACTAGCCCATGGCGCTTAATGATGCAGTAGAGCTGGTGAAGTCCTGTGAAGCCTATCAGTTCCACGCCATGTAGATCCATCAGCCGGCTCAGGGCCTCCAGACCATCCCACTCACGTGGTCGTTCGTTGTTTGGGGGCTGGATATCCTGGGCCCATTTTCCCGAGCGCCAGGGGGCTACCGCTACCTCTACGTTGCCCTCGACAAGTTCACCAAGTGGGCGGAGGTAGAAGCCATCCGCACCATCCCAGCTGGCTCCGCAGTCTCGTTCATCAAGGGTCTCATGAGCCGTTTTGGGGTCCCCAACCGCATCATCACCGACAACGGCTCGCAGTTCACCAGTAATCTCTTCAAAACGTACTGTGCTAACCTTGGAACGCAGATCTGCTACGCCTTAGTGGCGCACCCCCGGAGAAACGGCCAGGCCGAACGCGCCAACGCGGAGGTCCTTAGAGGCCTGAAGACCAGGACCTTCAAGAAGAAGCTCGAAGCCTGCGGCAAGGGCTGGTATGACGAACTCCAGTCTGTGTTGTGGTCCATCTGCACCATCTCCACCAAGCCAACGGGCGAGACCCCGTTCTTCCTCATCTACGGAGCAGAAGCAGTTCTCCCCCACGAGGTCAGGCATCGCTCCGCACGGGTCCTGGCATTTGATGAAACACAGCAGGACTCCAGGCGGAGGATGGACCTCGTGCTGGGGGAGGAACATCGCCGCGAAGCCACGCTACGGGTGGCAAGATACCAGCACGCGCTGCGGCGGTACCATTGTCGTAGCGTCCGCTCCAGGACGCTCGAGGTGGGTGACCTCTTCCTGAGGCGGGTGCTCTCCAGGGAAGGGCTGCATAAGCTCTCACCCATGTGGAAGGGCCCGTTCAAGGTCGTCCATGTCTCCAGGCCTGGTGCCGCACGCCTGGAGACGCAGGACGGGGTACCCATCCAGAACGCCTGGAACATCCAGCACCTCCGGAAGTTCTACCCATGAAGAAGGCCCGGTGCCTGTGAAGATCACCGCCCGTGACACTCTCACATAATAATGAGTGGGGCTGTACACGCCCCGAAGTCTCAGGAGTGCCGCCCTCAGGCCTCGGGGGCTCCCTCCATGTCCTAGTAGCAGCACTTAGCTCCGCGCTGGTGAGAAGACTTGAACACTAGACTAGGTGTCGGACGCGGCTTTTCATTTGCATTCCGTAGTTGGCTCACCTCCTTTTAATTGAAGTTTACTTCTGGTGTTCCTTGCTGATTTGGTTCCGTTGCATTTTGCCTCTGTTATCATCTCCAGTTTAGCCTATTCTCTCTCTCGCTTACCTCGCGAGGGGGTTGGGTAGGTGCCCTCGTGAGCCTCTTTCCTCCTCGTGAGCGCTTTTCCTTTCTCTGCCTTTCGTGTGCCTTTTCGTGAGGCACCCTCGTTCGAGCCCGCAAGCTGGCGCACCTGTCTCAATCCGTGCCCCACGGGCACCGCGATATAAAGCATCGGGTCGCAGTCGGTAGCGCCCGTGAACAAGGCTTGGGAAAATGGCAAGTTTCCTAACGAATTTTTGCAGTTCTTAGGTGCCCACCCGACCAAAGAGGCCTCTCCAGGAACTGGGAAGCATACCTCGTGAGGAGGAGGTGTCGGTGAGAACGACACCTATGGGATCCCTTCTACGGTCGGCGGGCGCGAAGTTGTGCAAAGAGCAGGTTCGACAGGAAGCACATGAGTTGTTTACCCAGGTTTGGGCCGCGAGGATGCGTAAAACCCTAGTCTTGCTTTGGTGGATGTATTGAGTGTTCTTCATCTCTCGAACTAGCTACGGTGGCTGCGTAGTTCCAAAAAGCCGAATCCCTCTCCTGGTCGCCTCGGGCCTCCTTTTATAGGAAAAAGGGGTTGCCAAAGTGGCACATAGGGGTTGGAAAGGCCTACAGTGCGTGAGCTTATTACACGGCATTACGGGGCAAAGTGCATTAAATGTGCTACTTAGGTGTACCTTAGCTTTATCGGGGGCGGGAACGAGGCCCATCGCGTCCGTCGCCGCTCCGCCTCGCGTCGACACGCACCCAGGCCAGTGATGCGTGCAACACCATGTAGGCAGGCATGCTGCTGATGTGGTGCGATGGCAGGACCTTCACGAAGATCTGTATGCCTCCATGCATGTGCTTGCTGACTTGGCCTGGAAGCTGCATGTCGCCACGCAGGCGTCTGCCTAGCTGGTTGGGATGGCATCTGCATGCGAACGGTGGCGGAGTCTTGGCTGGTGCGGGCCTGGCAGGGGCCCTACTGATGCCTTTGGCAAGGGTCTTGCCGTGGGCCCGGCAAGGGATCTCGCCGTGGCATTCCAGTCATCCCCGGCAACGCGCTTGCCGGGGGTCTTGTGGATTCCCTTGGCTGGGATCCCGCCGAGGGTTGCCGTCTTCCCATCCTCATCTGAGCTCACATATTTATGTTCTTGACAAAGATCTGCTTGCCACCACGGAGGTGCCTCCCGAGCCCTGGTCCCAATGTAGTTGGATGGGTTGGAACCCGTGGGTTCAAGGGTGGCTAGCTCTGTTGGTTTTGGGCAAGTTGCCTTGGCAAGGCTCTTGGTGGGGCCGCGGAGGCCGCCCCGGCAAGGGCCTTTCCGGGGGAGTCCACCTCGCCCCTCTGCCCTTTGTGTTTCTGGCCTTGGCATTGCTTCCGGTTGCCTTCTGCCTTCGGCTCCTCTCCTCTTCCCTGCTTAGTGTGCCTGTGGGCGCGGCTCCGACTATCCATGCACGAGTAAAGGGGTAAAAAGGAGCGTGCCTACTTTTGTACACCGATAGGAACCCCCGGGCCTGGGCCACACATAAGCGCAACACGTTGTTGGGCCAAGCCCAAACCGGTGCATGGGCAGTCAACGCGGGATTTTGCCGCAGTAATTTTTCATCCGTCACACTTCCCCACGACCCGCGTCAAATGCGCAACGTGGAGAGACGTGTGTGACGTGGGGGTCATGTGTGGGGCGGTTCCCGCACGCATGCATCACATCGCAGTTAATGGGAAAGGAGGAAGCCCGCACCTTCCTTGTAAAAAGGAATAACCGCGGGCGCGCTGCTCACTTTACCCTTCCCTTGTGCTTTCCCCAATCTTAGAGTCGCCATCCCTTTCTTCCTCCTTCTCTTTTCCTTTGCTCACTGCTACTTTGTTTCGCCGCCCTCTGCCCCTCGCCTCTTGCAGCCGCCATGGCCCCCAAATCCACCAAGGGCAAGGGAGTGGCCAAGGACGCCGAGACGACGGAGCCGCCGGAGAGTGAGTTGGCGGCGCGGCGGATGCAGCTCACCTACTTCCCCTCGACGGTCGACATGTTCGAGCTCCGGGACTGTTTCAAGCCCCTGTGGGGGTGCAAGACGGGGGGAGAGACGACGGGGCATCCAGCCACGCGTGTCATCCCTGCCAATTGTGCATAGGCCGCTCAGAATCGGTATCCGTTCTTCATTGATTACTTTTCTTGAGGCCTCTGCCCCCCTTTTTCCGATTTCTTCAATGATGTCATGCACACATTTGGCTTCCACCTTCTGGATATTACTCCAAATGTTGTGGCATGCATGGCTCTTTTCACCCATCTCTGTGAGGGCTTCGCCGGAGTCGTCCCCAACACGGCACTCTTCCGCCATTACTTCTATCCTCGTATCCAGAAGGGGGGCGCCATCTCTTGTTGCGTAACTTGGATCCCAAGGTCCAAAGGGACATACCCGGAGGGCGCCCAGAAGGAGAGGTGGCAAGAATGGCGGGGTCGGTGGTGCTGGATTGAGGAGGATGACCCATAGGAGTTCTGCCTGGTCCGCCTGGTGCCGCCAGTTCGTAGGAACGACTCGGGCGACGTCGATGCCCAGGATGACAAGCTCAAAATCGCCACCACCAGGATCCTCCGCCTCACCATTGCCGGGCTTACCCTGGAGATGATTGAGGCGGATTTCCTCCGCCGTCGACTCACTCCTCTGCACAACAAGGGGCGGATGGCTTGGCTCTTCCAGAATGCGGCTGACATCATGAGGCTTCGCCCCGGCCTCAGCCACAACTTCACGGTGATGTGCCACGCCCACTTCTGCCAGTAGATCTTCTAGCTCGACGTGAACAGTGAAGGCAGGGCCGAGAGGTCCGGCAAGGTTGCGAAGGCCGATGCGAAGGCCGGCAAGGTTGCCAAGGGGCCCTTGTTTGGGTTGCCGGCGGGGGTGGTCCCGTTGAGCAACAACTCGTGCCAGACCGACATCATCACCATGATGCCGGACTGCAACACACACGGTCCCGTCCCGAGTCGGTCCGCGCCATCGGAGGAGCAGGTGCAAGAGTTCTTCGACAACTTTGTGGAGGTGTATGTTCGCAACGAGCCGCTGCTCGTCCAGGACACCACCCAGGCCGCGCTGGATTACATCGCCGCCAGGGCGGCGGAGGCGGAGCTTGCCAGGCAGGCCGGTAGCGCTGGCGGCGTGCAGGACGAGGCCGCAGTAGCCATAGAGGAGAATGAGCTCGCCCAGTGGGCGGAATCTGCTGGGGAGATCAGCAGCGCCGGCACTGGGCCCCCTCTCATCGAGAATGTGCCTGACGAGTCGGAGGAGGAGGAGGTCGAGGCCATCGACCCTCCGACAACGGGAAGGGGCGAGTCATGCGGCGGGCCATCTTTGGCGAACCGGTCCGGCCCGACAAGGCCGTATAGATGCGGCAAGCCCATGACACGTCCGCGCGCCAAATGAGGGCCACGGCGGCGAAGAAATTGGTGAAGGCCGCAGTGGCCAAGAAGAAAGCATATGCCTCTTCTTCATCTAAACGCGCTCAGACTCCACCTTCTTCCCCTCCTCCGGCAGACGTTGACGCGGAGGTATTTTTTGACTTCGGGTCCCTCAGCCCAAGGATGAAGAGGAAGGCGGCAGAGGAGGAGATGGAGGACGAGTAAGTATCTTACCCCTTTCTGTCATCTCCATCTCCTCAGACCGTGCCGCTTATCTTGATTCGTTTCTGTCTTTGCAGGGATGCGGAGATGCTGGCCCAGAGGGTGAAGAGGGCCAGGTCCTCGGCAGGCGGCCAGACCCCGACGGGCACTTCGAGGGCGCCACTGGTGGTGGTGAGTAGCCCCTGGGGCAGCCCCTGGAGCAGCCCCTAGTGTAGGTTCCTCTCTCGCCCCTTATCGACGCGTGTTGGTGAGCATGATCCATTGGCACTGACCTTGCCGAGATCGCAGGAGGAGGGTAGCAACAGGAGGGCCAATGAGGGCCACGCCTAACTCGCCTCCCCCATCGACCACGCCGCCCCGAGGGGCATCCCCGACAAGGGTGCCAAGCACCGAGCCCATGCACACGGAGGAGGAGGAGGAGAACTCGGGCGCCGGAGGCTCCACCTCGATCGGCGCCAATTGTTGGCGAGAAAAGGGCCACTTCTCCCCAGCCCGGCATAGGTGCGTCGTTCGCCTTCCTTCCCTATCTTTCCTTTTTCTTGAATCTGTGCCTTGGCTTCGCCTCACTCTCTTCCCGATGTCCAGATCCCACCTCGGCGGACCCAGAGGACATAGACACCGTCATCGAGGACGTCACCATGGCCGCCGAGGTCGAGGCCGAGAAGATTGCCGCCGAGGAGGCCGCCAAGGGCGCTGCTGAGGACGCCGCCCAGGGGTCTGCTGGGGAGGCCGGCAAGGGGCCTGCTGCTACCTCTTGAGCTTGCGTTGGGTCTCCTTGAAGAGGAAAGGTGATGCAGCACAGTAGCGTAAGTATTTCCCTCAGTTTTTGAGAACCAAGGTATCAATCTAGTAGGAGACTACGCGCGAGTCCCTCGTACCTACACAAAGCAAATAACTCCTCGCAACCAACGCGAATAGGGGTTGTCAATCCCTTCACGGTCACTTACGAGAGTGAGATCTGATAGAGATGATAGATAATATTTTTGGTATTTTTGGTATAAAGATGCAAAATAAAATAAAACGTAAAGTAAAAAAGCAAAGCAATAATAAAGTGATGGAAGATTTATATGATGAAGATAGACCCGGGGGCCATAGATTTCACTAGTGGCTTCTCTCAAGAGCATAAGTATTTTACGGTGGGTGAACGAATTACTGTTGAGCAATTGACAGAATTGAGCATAGTTATGAGAATATCTAGGTATGATCATGTATATAGGCATCACCTCCGAGACAAGTAGACCGACTCCTTCCTGCATCTACTACTATTACTCCACTCATCGACCGCTATCCAGCATGCATCTAGAGTATTAGTTCAAGAAAACAGAGTAACACCTTAAGGGAGATGACATGATGTAGAGGGATAAATTCATGCAATATGATAAAAAAACCATCTTGTTATCCTCGATGGCAACAATACAATACGTGCCTTGCTGCCCTACTGTCACTGGGAAAGGACACCGCAACATTGAACCCAAAGCTAAGCACTTCTCCCATTGCAAGAAAAACCAATCTAGTAGGCCACAACCAAACTGATAATTCGAAGAGACTTGCAAAGATAACTAATCATACATAAAAGAATTCAGAGAAGATTCAAATATTGTTCATACATAATCTTGATCATAAACCCACAATTCATCAGTCTCAACAAACACACCGCAAAAAGAAGATTACATCGAATAGATCTCCACAAGAGAGGGGGAGAACATTGTATTGAGATCCAAAACAACAGAAGAAGCCATCTAGCTACTAACTATGGACCCGAAGGTCTGAAGTAAACTACTCACACTTCATCGGAGGGGCTATGATGATGTAGAAGCCCTCCATGGTGGATTCCCCTTCCGGCAGAGCTCCGGAACAGGCCCCAAGATGGGATCTCGTGGATACAGAGAGTTGCGATGGTGGAATTAGGTTTTTGGCTCCGTATCTGATCGTTTGGGGTACATAGGTATATATAGGAGGAAGGAGTACGTTGGTGGAGCTTCGTGGGGCCCACGAGGGTGGGGGCGTGCCCTAGGGGGGTGGGCGTGCCCCCCTACCTTGTGCCCACCTCGTGGCTTTCTTGACGTAGGGTCCAAGTCTCCTGGATTATATTCGATGATAAAATCACGTTCCCGAAGGTTTCATTCCGTTTGGACTCCGTTTGATATTCCGTTTCTTCGAAACGCTGAAATAGGCAAAAAAACAGCAATTCTTGGCTGGGCGTCCGGTTAATAGGTTAGTCCCAAAAATAATATAAAAGTGGAAAATAAAGCCCAATATGGTCCAAAACAGTAGATAATATCGCATTGAGCAATCACAAATTATAGATACGTTGGAGACGTATCAGGCATCCCCAAGCTTAATTCCTGCTCATCCTCGGGTAGGTAAATGATAAAAAATAAGTTTTGATGCAGAGTGCTACTTGGCATAATTTCAACGTAATTCTTCTTAATTGTGGTATGAATATTCAGATCCGAAATACTCAAGAAAAAAGTTCATATTGACATAAAAATAATAATACTTCAAGCATACTAACTAAGCAATTATGTCTTCTCAAAATAACATGGCCAAAAAAAGTTCATCCCTACAAAATCATATAGTTTAGTCATGCTCCATTTTCGTCACACAAGAATGCTCTCATCATGCACAACCCCGATGACAAGCCAAGCAATTGTTTCATACTTTAGTATTCTCAAACATATAAACTTTCACGCAATATATGAGCGCGAGCCATGGACATAGCACTATGGGTGGAATAGAATATGATGATGGGGGTTATGTGGAGAAGACAAAAAAGGCGAAGATCTCACATCAATGAGGCTAATCAATGGGCTATGGAGATGCCCATCGATTGATGTTAATGCAAGGAGTAGGGATTGCCATGCAACAGATGCACTAGAGCTATAAATTTATGAAAGCTCAACAAAAGAAACTAAGTGGGTGTGCATCGAACTTGCTTGCTCACGAAGACCTAGGGCACTTGAGGAGGCCCATTGTTGGAATATACAAGCCAAGTTCTATAATGAAAAATTCCCACTAGTATATGAAAGTGACAAAACAAGAGACTCTCTATCATGATGATTATGGTCCTACTTTGAAGCACAAGTGTGGCAAAGGATAGTAACATTGTCCCTTCTCTCTTTTTCTCTCGTTCTTTTTTTTGTGGTCTTCTTTGGCCTCTTATTTTTGGGCTCTTTTGGCCTCTTTTATTTTTGATAACCTCACATGGGACAATGCTCTAGAAAATGATGGTCATCACACTTCTATTTATTTACAACTCAATGATTACAACTTGATACTAGAACAAAGTATGACTCTATATGAATGCCTCCGGCGGTGTACCGGGATATGCAATGAATCAAGAGTGACATGTATGAAAGAATTATGAACGGTGGCTTTTCCGCAAATACTATGTCAACTACATGATCATGCTAAGAAATATGACAATGATGAATGTGTCATGATGAACGGAATGGTGGAAAGTTGCATGACAATATATCTCGGAATGGCTATGGAAATGCCATAATAGGTAGGTATGGTGGTTGTTTTGAGGAAGATATAAGGAGGTTTATGTGTGAAAGAGCGTATCATATCACGGGGTTTGGATGCACTGGCGAAGTTTGCACCAACTCTCAATGTGAGAAAGGGCAATGCATGGTACCGAAGAGGCTAGCAATGATGGAAGGGTGAGAGTGCGTGTAATCCATGGACTCAACATTAGTCATAAAGAACTCACATACTTACTGCAAAAATCTACAAGCCATCAAAAACCAAAGCACTACACGCATGCTCCTAGGGGGATAGATTGGTAGGAAAAGACCATCGCTCGTCCCCGACCGCCACTCATAAGGAGGACAATCAAAGAACACCTCATGTTTCAAATCTGTTACATAATGTTTACCATACGGGCAGGCTACGGTACTTGCAAACTTCAACACAAGCATTTCTCAAATTCAGAACTACTCAACTAGCACGACTTTGATATTATCACGTCCATATCTCAAAACAATTATCAAGCATCAAACTTTTCTTAGTATCCAACACACTCATAAGAAAGTTTTTACTATTTTTGTATACCTAGCATATTAGGATTATTAAGCAAATTACCATGCTATTAAAGACCCTCAAAATAATCTAAGTGAAGCATGAGAGATCAATAGTTTCTATAAAAAAAATCCACCACCGTGCTCTAAAAGATATAAGTGAAGCACTAGAGCAAAGCTATATAGCTCAAAAGATATAAGTGAAGCACATAGAGTAAAAAAAGGACAGACCCAGTGCATAGAAGCTCCCACACAAGGTGGGGTCTGGGGAGGGATTATAGGAACCTAGTCTTACCCCTGCAAAGTGCAATGCAGAGAGGCTGGTTCGAACCCAGGACCTCTTGGCACAAGTGGGGAGGACTTCACCACTGCGACAGGACCTCTTGGCACAAGTGAAGCACATAGAGTATTCTAACAAATTCCAATTCATGTATGGCTCTCTCAAAAGATGTGTACAGCAAGGATGATTGTGGTAAACTAAAAAGCAAAGACTCAAATCATACAAGACGCTCCAAGCAAAACACATATCATGTGGTGAATAAAAATATAGCTCCAAGTAAAGTTACTGATGCAAGTAGACGAAAGAGGGGATGCCTTCTGGGGCATCCCCAAGCTTTGAGTTTTTGGTGTCCTTAGATTATCTTGGGGGTGCCATGGGAATCCCCAATCTTAGGCTCTTGCCACTCCTGGTTCCATAATCCATCAAAAGATTTCACCCAAAACTTGAAAACTTCACAACACAAAACTCAACAGAAATCTCGTGAGCTCCGTTAGCGAATGAAAACAGAAGACCACTTCAAGGTACTGTAATAAACTCATTCTTTATTTATATTGGTGTTAAACCTACTGTATTCCAACTTCTCTATGGTTTATAAACTATTTTACTAGCCATAGATTCATCAAAATAAGCAAACAACACACGAAAAACAGAATCTATCAAAAACAGAATAGTCTGTAGTAATCTGTAACTAACGCAAACTTCTGGAACTTCAAAAATTCAGCCAAACACTGAAGGCCTAGGAAATTTGTTTGTTCATCAGAAGCAATTGGAATCACTATTTTATCACGTTCTAGTGATTTTTAACAATTGTTTTCGTGAACCAAAAGTTTCAGGAAATTACAGCAAGATCTAATAACTATCATCCAAGAAGATCCTATAGGTTTAACTTAGCACAAACACTAATTAAAACATAAAACCACATCTTAAACAGAAGGTAGATGGATTATTCATTACTAAACAGAAGCAAAAACAAAAAATATAAAAATAAAATTGGGTTGCCTCCCAACAAGCGCTATCGTTTAACGCCCCTAGCTAGGCATAAAAGCAAGGATAGATCTAGGTATTGCCATCTTTGATTTTCAACTTCTTAGCGGAATCAAGCTCAAGTCCGGGAGGTTCTTTACGTTTCCCTTCATATTCCGAAATTTTCAGATCTAAAGAATCCAATTGCTTATTGCAAAGAGTAATCAACATATTCATGCGGTGAATATTTCCCCTAACGTTCTTAAGAGGATCAAGAGACTTTTGTAAATTCTTAGTAACTTCACAAATTTTTTCAAGAACTTGTGTCTCTTTCTGAATAGGATGAGGCCCCTTTTGCTGAGGTAGTGTTCCCACTATACCTTCTATAATTTCAAGTGCAATATGGGGATCAATTTCAATAAAATTGCCTTTGGCAACGCAATCCAAAAGTTGTCTATGAGACATATTTAATCCAACATAAAAATTGCGAAGCAATCTTCTCAGATTTATTTCAAAGGTACAATTACGATAAGACTCCATTATTCTCAACCAGGCATCTTTTAAGTTTTCTCCTTGTCTTTGTTTGAAGTGAAAGACTTCAAACTCAGGGGATAACAGAGTGGATAAGGGGCTAGCCATAACGACGAGCAAGCGAGGAAAAGGCAAACGGAAAAGAGAGAGCGAATAAAACGGCAAGGGTGAAGTGGGGGAGAGGAAAACGAGGGGCAAATGGCAAATAGTGTAATGCGAGAGATAAGGGATTGTGATGGGTACTTGGTATGTTGACGTTTGCGTAGACTCCCCGGCAACGGCGCCATCAATTCTTCTTGCTACCTCTTGAGCTTGCGTTGGATTTCCTTGAAGAGGAAAGGTGATGCAGCACAGTAGCGTAAGTATTTCCCTCAGTTATTGAGAACCAATGTATCAATCCAGTAGGAGACTACGCGCGAGTCCCTCGTACCTACACAAAGAAAATAACTCCTCGCAACCAACGCGAATAGGGGTTGTCAATCCCTTCACGGTCACTTACAAGAGTGAGATCTGATAGAGATGATAGATAATTTTTGGTATTTTTGGTATAGAGATGCAAAATGAAATAAAAGGTAAAGTAAAAAAGCAAAGCAATAATAAAGTGATGGAAGATTTATATGATGAAGATAGACCCGGGGGCCATAGATTTCAGTAGTGGCTTCTCTCAAGAGCATAAGTATTTTACGGTGGGTGAATGAATTATTGTTGAGCAATTGTCAGAATTCAGCATAGTTATGAGAATATCTAGGTATGATCATGTATATAGGTATCATGTCCGAGACAAGTAGACCGACTCCTGCCTGCATCTACTACTATTACTCCACTCATCGACCGCTATCTAGCATGCATCTAGAGTATTAAGTTCGAGAAAACAGAGTTACGCCTAAGCAAGATGACATGATGTAGAGGGATAAATTCATGCAATATGATAAAAACCCCATTTTGTTATCCTCGATGGCAACAATACAATACGTGCCTTGCTGCCCAAACTGTCACTGGGAAAGGACACCGCAACATTGAACCCAAAGCTAAGCACTTCTCCCATTGCAAGAAAAACCAATCTAGTAGGCCAAACCAAACTGGTAATTCGAAGAGACATGCAAAGATAACCAATCATACATAAAAGAATTCAGAGAAGATTCAAATATTTTTCATAGATAATCTTGATCATAAACCGACAATTCATCGATCTCAACAAACACACCGCAAAAAGAAGATTACATCGAATAGATCTCCACGAGAGAGGGGGAGAACATTGTATTGAGATCCAAAAATAGAGAACAAGCCATCTAGCTACTAACTATGGATTCGAAGGTCTGAAGTAAACTACTCACACTTGATCGGAGGGGCTATGATGATGTAGAAGCCCTCTGTGGTGAATTCCCCTTCCGGTGGAGCTCTAGAAGAGGCCCCAAGATGGGATCTCATGGATACAGAAAGTTGCAATGGTGGAATTAGGTTTTTGGCTCCGTATCTGATCGTTTGGGGGTACGTAGGTATATATAGGAGGATGGAGTACGTCGGTGGAGCTTCGTGGGGACCACGAGGGTGGGGGGTGCCCTAGGGGGGTGGGCGCTGTCGGTGTACAAAAGTAGGGGCTCTGCTTTTGACCCCTTTACTTGTGCACGGGCAGTCAGAGCCTCCCACCTTGGCCACGCACAGACACGGTAGGAAAGGGAAGCCAGAGAGAAGCCGAAACCACAAGGACAAACGAAGCAACAACAAGGGCCAAGGCCACAAAGATCAGATAAGCGTAGCAGGTGCCCCCGGCAAGGACCCTTGCCAGAGCAGCCTCAGCAGCCCCGGCAAGGGCAGCTCGCCAGCGCCAGCCAAAGTGAGCCACCCTTGAGCCCACCAACGCTAAACAAATGCATTGGGACAAGGCTTGGGAGGCACCTCCGTAGTGGCATGCAGATCTTTGTGAAGACATAAAATGCTCAAGATCAGATGAGGATATGAAGGCAACCATCCTCACCGAAGAAACCCACGAGACCCCCGGCAAGATCCCTGCCGGCGAAGCCAGCACGCCCCGGCAAGACCCTTGCCGGGCCACCCGGCAAGACCCTTGCCGGGACACCCAACAAGGCCCTCGCCAAGCGCACTAGCAGGGCCACTGCCAGGACCGCGCCAACCAAGTCCTCACCGCCATTCGCATGCAGCTGCCAACCCAACCAGCTGGGCAGGCACCTGCGTGGCAGCATGCAATCCTTCGTGGAGGCTCCACCACCGCACCACCTCAGCTGCCTGCCTGCCTACATGGCACCGCATGCATCGCTGGCCAGGGCGCGTGTCGAAGCAAGGAGGAGCGGCGACGGACTGGATGAGCCTCTCCCCCGTCCTCGATAAAGCGAAGGGACACCTAAGCCTCGCATTAAATGTGTCTTGTCCTGTAATACTAGCGATAAACTCACAAAGCTGTAGCACTTTCCACCTCCTGTATGCCACTGTGGCAGCCCCTTTCGCTATAGAAGGAGGCCCATGGCACACAGAGAAAGGATTCGGCTCTTTCGAACCCCACGGCACCCAGAGCTAGTTCAAGAGCTCAACAACACTAAATACATCCACAAAAGCAGGATTGTAGGGTTTTATGCATCTTTGCGGCCCGAACCTGGGTAAATCACTTTGTGTTGTCTACTAGTCCCGCTCTTCTCACGATCTCCGCACCCCGCAACCGTAGAAGGGATTCCAGTGATCCCATAGGTGTCATTTTCCACCGACATCTTTGGCGCGCCAGGCAGGGGGCGGCGCTGTTGTGAGAATCTGGTCTAGCAGTTGGCCTAGCTATTCTTCATTGCCATGGCTCCTAAGAAGAAGGTGACCACGGCGATCGGTTCGTCCGGGACCAAGTTGCCAGCACCGATGCGGAGAGGACCCGTGGCGCGGAGAGGACCCGTGGCGCGGCCCGCGAACATCCATGTCGCCCTGGCGGTTCAGGCCTGGCGAGTGGCGCCGCCGACGCGCCAGGCAACGAGCCACCAGCTGCGGGTTCCAGAGACGGAGTTGCCCCCCCC
>NC_041387.1:432229889-432243140 GCF_002162155.2 Triticum dicoccoides
GGGACCTTCAGGGGCACCGCCGTCCCGCCAGGCGGTGGCACGGCGACCTCCAAGACACCAACACCGGCGCCCATGGCGCGCTCCTCTCAGGTTGTGTGTGATGAGCAGCGTCACCCTGCCGGTGACCCTGCGAGCCGCCCTGGGAAGAGCCCCGTGCGCCCATCACATGAAGAAGAGGGCCAGCATGCGCGCCGAGGTGCTGATGGAGGTGGCGAACGGCTGCGGAGCCACGACGCAGCTCCTTCTAATGTGGTTAGAGTCGAGGCGCATCGCGGTCCACCCAACTTTCGCTGCCACCCACGCTAGCGGAAGCCCTAGCGCGCGCACAGCTGCTCCTCGATTTTCCTCCCGCTGCGGAGAAGCTAGACGAATGGAGGGCCACCGTCCGGAGCCTCGTCGGCATCGCCAACAATGATGGGTGTGGCCGGTGGGACCTGTAGGCCGTCGCTCCACCGGGCTGCCACGTGCCAGTGGAGGCCACGCCGGAGGCGACACGGCCACGGTGTACTCCCCACCTCCATCCCGACCGCCCCGGGCATCGGCCCGTCGCGACGACGGTCGTGGTGATGTCTCCATCGCATTGTCTGACCTGTGAACCAACTGCGACCAGCGCCAAGTCCTTCGGGAGCGCGCTCATGAGGATGCTCGAACTACGATCGAGCGTCACGTGACGCGCGCCACCAGTCGGACAGGCGGGCAGGGCCCGCTACGGACCACCCAGCACCTGGAGGCTGCAGTGGCCTACCTTACGAGGTGGGTTGTCCGGCCTTCACCCTTGAGCTGCGGCAGTTCCAGTGGCCCTCCCACCGTACTTTCAAGCCCAACGTTGGCGAGAAGTACAACGGCAAGACTCACCCGTCAGAGTTCCTCAGCATCTACACCATCGCGATGCAAGCTGCTGGGGCTCGCGATGATGAGGTGCTTGCCAACTACTTCCCATTGGCACTCAAGCCTAATGTCATGTCATGGTTGATGCACTTGCCGGTGGATTCCATCTCTTCTTGGGCGGATCTGTGCCATGAGTTTGTTGGCGCCTTTACCGGAGGTCACCAAGCTCATGGCCAGGCGAGTGATTTACACATCATCCCTAGAAGGAAGGAGAAAACCTGCGCAAGTACATCCAAAGGTTCAGCCAGGTGCAGTACAACATCCCCGATGTTCATCTCGCCTCCATGATCAGTGTGTTCCATCAGAACATGCATAATCGCAAGACGCGTGAAGAACTGGCGATGAACAAGGTTAAGGATGTGGGCGAGCTCTATGTTCTGGCCGATCGATGCGCTCGTGCTGAGGAGGGAAGGAAGTACCCTGGCAAAGATGTCGGTGCGGAAACCGACTCCACCGGTGACACCGCCACCCCTGTGAAGAAAGGCCGACACCGTAACAGGAAGCGCAAGGGCAAGGCCATTCTTGCCGTTGGGTGATCCAACGACACCGGCACCACCAAGAAGACCAAGGCGAGCGACCCCGGCAAGGAGGTTGCCAGGTGTGACGCTTGCCAGGCCTTGGCGGTTGCCGACAAGCCAGGAGGCTCCGACAAGCAGTACTGCAAGATCCACCGCACCAAGGGCCACGATCTCCAAAACTGTCGGCAGGTAGAACTACTCGTCGAGAAGCAGAAAGCCGAGTATGAGCGGCGGGACAAGGAGAAAGGCCCAGATGGTGCCGAGGGATCCGGCAAGAAACGTGGCGGCCAAGGAGGCCACCGCTGCAAGGAGAATCAGTAAGAGAGGCCCGCCCGGGGCCGCGACAAGAAGCATGAAGACGATGATCATGACGAGGACGACGAGTCCGGCGACCACGAGTTTCAGAAAGCCACAGAGGCCATGTGCGTCGATGGTGGCACCTCACTGCATACATCCCACCACCAACTCAAGCAGTGGGCGCGTGAGATCACGGTGGTGGAGCCATCGTTTGACGCACGGAAGCCACTGAAATGGTCCAGCATGCCCATCATCTTCGACACCGAGGACCACACTGACCGCACCACTGCGCTCGGGTGCTTGCCGTTGTTGGTTTCACCAACGATCCGCAACCTCAAGGTGACAAAGATGTTGGTTGACGGCGGGGCCGGCCTGAACTTGATCTCGCCCATTGTGGTCAGAAGGCTGCAGATCCCTGATGGAGACCTCGAAGAGATGGGTACGTTCCAAGGGGTTAACCCGGGGAGGAGCCAGCCAAAGGGAAAGATCATGCTGCCTGTGACATTCGGAGGCGAGCTGAACCACAGGACGGAGAGGATTGTTTTTGATGTAGCCGAGATCCCCTTGCCTTACAACGGGATCCTCGGCCGCCAGGCGCTAGCCAAGTTCATGGCGGCTTCGCACTACGCCTACAACATGCTGAAGATGCCCGGGCCAATGAACATCATCACCGTCCCCTCCGACAAGAAAGATGCGCTAATTTGCGCCGACCATCTATATCAGGAAGCAGTTGCAGCAGCTGTCGCTAAGGCGCCTGCTCCTGCCGACGGAGCCCCGGGAGAGAAGGGGTCCGGCGAGACCCCTCGCACCCACTCCGGCAAGCGCACCTCTTCGGGGTGTTGTGCTTCTGTTGAGAACGTGCCACAGAGCTCCGCCGGCAAGAGCAAGAAGTCCAGGGCTACACCACCGGAGACCAAGAAGGTGCCCGTCAAGGAGGACGGTACGGGAGGAGCTTTTACCATAAGCTCCACCCTCGACGGCAAATAGGAAAGCGAGCTCGTCACCTTCCTGTGGGTGAATGTTGATGTGTTTGCATGGCAAGCCTCCGACATCATCGGCGTTCCCAGGGAGGTGATTGAGCACCACCTTGCCGTCTGTCCTCATGTGCGGCCCGTCAAGCAGAAGGTCAGGAAGCAAGCTCTGGAGAGGCAACACTACAAAAAAAATACACTTCCTGATGATACATGTTTGTCACAGTAGGTCGCGTTTTTTGCCATGCATGTACATCCATGAAAAATTTATGACAGAATCAAGATAGTCATACCTGTGCTGTTGTAGAAGTGTTCCATGACATTACCAAAATTATTATCACGGAAGTGTCCACTTCCATGACGATAAATCGCGCGTCATAGAACTGCTTTCGTCAAGGGTGACCAACACGTGGCATCCACCGTAACGGAACACCATTAAGCTATCAGGTCAGATTTTGGATCTGATAACCCGTTAACAGCCACGACCAATGCCGATTTTCCACGTGTAAAATTCTCATTGGCTGACGGATCCACGTGTTAGCTCTGCGTTGGCACAGGTGTCACTCATCCAACGGTCGAGATGGGCCTATGATATGTTGACACGTGGACAGGCCCAAAAGTGGCCCACAAAGTTTAAATGGGCCATCCCAACCGAAGGCCCATAAGATATAGTGGACCATAATGGGCCGGCCCAGCTAAAGGCCCACAAAATTTAGCGGACCATAATGGGCCGGCCTAGCTAAAGGCTCACATGATTTTGCGGACCATAATGGGCAGGCCCAGCTAAAGGCCCACAAGATTTTGCGGACCACAATGGGTCGGCCCAGCTAAAGGCCCACAAGATTTTGCAGACCATAATGGGCCGGCCCAGGTAAAGGCCCAACATTCTTTGTCAAATCGTCCCGTCAACGGCCTGGTCTAAACTTGTCATCAATGCGGCCCATGGTCACTTCTGGCCCGTTAACAGTCCGCTAAGTAATTGGGCCGAATTACGGCCCGATGTATTTCCGACCTGTTAAAGGTCCGGCTTCATTTGGGCCCATTTATAGGCCATCAAAATTTTCGGCCCATAAACGACCGTGAAGGATTTGGGTCATATTTGGCCATGTCTGTAATTCGGCCTGTTAGAGGCCCACTATAGATTTGGGCCACTTTTGGCCTGTTGTCATTTTCGACATGTTAACGTCGGACGTAAACCATGGGCCATATGTGGCCCAACGTCATATCGGGCCCATTAACGGCCCATATAAAAATGACGATAATCTAGCCCGACCGAAGTTCTGGCCTGTTAAAGCCCCGTGTATTAGGTCGGCGCATTTACGGCCCGTCCGAATTTCAACCTGTCAAATATCCGCATCGTAAATGGGCCACCATTTCGGCCTACTAAGTTCAGTGGGTTATTTGGCACAATCAGGGCCCAATCTCACTTTTGCTCTATTAAAGGACCATGCTTTTTATGGGCTCGAGATATCTACACCTGTAAATGGCCTATATTTACTGAGGGCCCAAATTATGTTTAGGCCTGTTAAAGGCCCACTATGGGCACATGCCTACCAGAAAAATATGAAAGCTTATGCTGATTTAAGCCCAGATATTTTTAGTGGGCTACATGCCAATTTCGGCCCGTAATCGTTTTTAGCCCAATTGGAATGGGCCCGACGAATGTTGGCATGTTGGGATCCTACGAAGCTTTCGGCCGAATACATTACTAAGATAAACCTACACTATAAAAAATAGCATCGTAATTACTGTAGCCTGTGGCAGCATCATAAATGTTGTATCACAACATAATAAATTCCAAAGATACAACAAAAGGCCTGTTGGCATAAAGTTTACAGTCCTTCCAGATAAAAGCACCATCAGATGTATAGAAGCATAGATCATTTGACCTGAGTGCTAATGTTTCAGGCTGTAGAATCTAATGAAGTAGCACGATCTCCACCTTTTTTCCGCCATTGCTCTTGAACAATGAAGCGAATGTCTGATAGTCTGGTTTCAGAACCATTCATATCTTGACGACATTTCTCAACCACTATTCTTGTTTCCGAAACAACGTCCATTAGGGATTGGACTTGTGTATGGAGCATAGATATATCACTCTGTCTAGAAGGAAGATTTTGTTCAGTAGGCGATTTGGACGAGGTTACCTTGACAACCAACCCAGAATTACACAGGAAGGTGCTTTTTGCACTGTTAGTGGAGAGATACTAACGCACTGCAGCAAGAGGTGACATTGTGCCTGTAGTAGCCTCGTCACCTTCAGGTGGTTGTGGTTGTTCAATCATTTGTTCCATAGCTTCCTAAAAGTTTGAACTTGTAGATTAGTGTACCAGATAAGTTACTAATGAGACAAAAACAAACAAAGTAGGTTAAATGTTTATACAGAACTTATTTTGGTGAACTACTGTAATACATTAGCATGTATTGTAGTGCCAACTACATAATAAAATCACTTTCGGAACATATGTCCATGTAGCATGCCTACTGTATTGTCTATTTCCTCACATTCGTTGACATCTAAGGATAAAGAGACATGGTTTGAAGTAGGATGAACATAGTATGACATCATTCATATCATGGGCAAACAAATATAAAACAAACAGGCTATTCTATCATTGTGTGCACACATGAACGTAACAACTAGATTACAGATCAAGACCAAAAGAATATCCTTCATCTCTTTTAAACCATGTAAGGTGAAATGATACGTTAAGACAACTATGTATAAAAGTGAATAGAGTAACTGACATTGGCTGCAAACCAAGTAGTTAAATGAACATATCACAGTACCAATCAGTTCAAGGCAGGAGGAGTAAGGACTTACAACAGCGGCTTGAACTGGTGTGCTCATGCCCTTCATCTTGCTGGTGTGGCAATCCTTGAAGATTTTCACTGCATGCGGTTCAGGTTCTTTTTGGTCCGCACGGGCTTTCCTCTGTATTTGGAACAAGTCAATATAGCTACGATAATATGGCACAAAAAAAGAAGGAAGTAGCAGCTATTTACAAGAGCCTTGCAGTGTGCAATATAGCTACGAGATCCTGTTGTCTGTTGGAATTACACTTTAGAACGGTTGGTTTTGTTCTTCAAATAGTTAGACTAGAAGAAGATACACTTGTAAGGCACATACATAAATACAAGTTCAATATGTGGTTTGATCAAATACATATAGCCTACCTGATACTTTGGACCAGACCAGTGTTTAACGAGGGCTGTCCAGTCTTCATCTGTAATATATTCCACTGGACATGTTTGGGCGATTTCATTGTCAGCCTTGGCTTCAAAGTGAGATTTTCTAAGGTGGGACCGATACTTTCGCAGAGGAGACTGAAAAACATGAGTGCATGTTTGTTTAGTTGCATCATCTTTCGGATCCAACTTGAACCTCATCTGTTGAAAAAAGAATATGAGTCTTATTAGGAGGAAGCTAGAAAGTATGGGATAGAGCAAGACAATATTACTAATTGCGATGAATAACATTACTTATGGATAAATGGTCAAGGAAGGTGTTAAATTGGGTATTGTCTTTCTCATTCCTGTACTAGATCCACGTTGGGAGGATACACGCATGACACCTAACGGCAACGGCTGCCTCTGATACTAACTTGGCTGACTCTTCTAGGACCTTGAAGTATGTCTAGAGGCGGGGGTGATTAGACTACTTGACCAATTAAAAACTTAACCTTTTCCAAATTTTAGAGTTTGGCAGATTTTAGCAATCTTTGGACAAGTCAAGCAATCATCACTCAAATCAAGCAAGCATGCAAAGAGTATATAGGCAGCGGAAATTAAATCATGCAACTTGCAAGAAAGTAAAGGGAAGGGTTTGGAGGATTCAAACGCAATTGGAGACACGGATGTTTTTGTCGTGGTTCCGATAGGTGGTGCTATCGTACATCCACGTTGATGGAGACTTCAACCCACGAAGGGTAACGGTTGCGCGAGTCCACGAAGGGCTCCACCCACGAAGGGTCCAGGAAGAAGCAACCTTGTCTATCCCACCATGGTCGTCGCCCACGAAGGACTTGCCTCACTAGCGGTAGATCTTCATGAAGTAGGTGATCTCCTTGCCCTTACAAACTCCTTGGTTCAACTCCACAATCTTGTCGGAGGCTCCCAAGTGACACCTAGCCAATCTAGGAGACACCACTCTCCAAGAAGTAACAAATGGTGTGTTGATGATGAACTCCTTGCTCTTGTGATTCAAATGATTGTCTCCCCAACACTCAACTCTCTCTCATAGGATTTGGATCTGGTGGAAAGAAGATTTGAGTGGAAAGCAACTTGGGGAAGGCTAGAGATCAAGATTCATATGGTAGGAATGGAATATCTTGGCCTCAACACATGAGTAGGTGGTTCTCTCTCAGAAATGGTGAGTTCGAAGTGTAGGTTTGTTCTGATGGCTCTCTTCACGAATGAAGAGGAGGTGGAGGGGTATATATAGCCCCCACACAAAATCTAACCATTACACACAATTTACCAATCTCGGTGGGACCGAATCAACAAACTCGGTCAAACCGATTTACTAAACCTAGTGACCGTTAGGATTTTTGGTGGGACCGTCATGCAACTCGGTAGGACCGATATGGTTAGGGTTAGGGCATAACGTAATCTCGGTGAGACCGATTACACAAACTCGGTGAGACTGATTTTGGTAATTAGCTAACCAGAGAGTTGGTCAGGTAAACTCGGTGGGACCGATTTGCTCTTTTTGGTGAGACCGATATGTTACAAAAGGGAAACAGAGAGTTTACATTGCAATCTCGGTGGGACCGATCGCTCACTTTGGTTAGACCAAAATGTTATGAAGGGAAACAGAGAGATTACAATCCCATCTCGGTGAGACCGAGATCCCTATCGGTAAGACCGATTTGCCTAGGGTTTGTGGCAGTGGCTATGACATATGAACTCGGTGGCGCCGGATAGAAAGAATCAGTGTGACCAATTTTGGCTTTAGGTTTAGGTCATATGAGGATGTGAGAAAGTAGTTGAGGGTATTTGGAGCATATCACTAAGCACTTGAAGCAAGAGGCTCATTAAGCAACACCTCATCCCTCCTTGATAGTATTGGCTTTTCCTATAGACTCAATGTGATCTTGGATCACTAAAATGTAAAATGAAGAGTCTTGAGCTTTTGAGCTTGAGCCAATCCTTTGTCCTTGATATTTTGAGGGGTCCACTTTCATCATCCATGCCATGCCATTCATTGAGCTTTCCTGAAATAATAGTCTTGGAATAGCATTAGCTCAATGAGCTATATGTTGTTATGAATTACCAAAACCACCTAGGGATAGTTGCACTTTCAATCTCCCCCTTTTTGTTAATTGATCAAAAAATATAGATCAAAGCTTTGACAAATGATGATAAGATTGAAAAACATCATCGTTTTGAGAAGTATGTGATAAGCAAGAGCTCCCCTAAATTTGTGCATAGTCTAAGATTTGCTTTGGACTGCAAATGCATAAGGAATTAGGCTCATGGGTTACTCTTCCATGTCACATACATCTTGGTGGAGCGCTCAAAATAATAAAGATTGAATACATGCACTCATCACCAAGCAAAGTGAATGATCATATAAGGATAGGTAAGATAATATCATCAAACAGGCATAAGGTTAGCTTATGATCAAACACATGATCATCAATGTCTCACAGATAATAGCATAGTATCTCAAGCAATCAAAAGCAAACAAAGTTTAACCACCAAAGAAAGAGAGAACAAAAAGCAACACTCTCTCTCTCTCGAAGCCTATGATCTATACATTTTTCTCCCCCTTTGGCAACAAGTTACCAAAAAGTTCATAGAAAATGCATAGTGCTAGATCGACTCTCAGGCTTGATCTTCAGGTGGTGGTGTCCGGAGAACTCCAAGAACGAAGGCTTCAGTTGATGTAGAGGGAGCTGGAGGAGTTGGTGCTGGAGCTTGTTGCCCTGGAGCTGTAGGAGTTGTTGCTGGTGCAGATGATGTGGCTCTAGTGTCTGTCACAGGCACGGCAGCTGACCTCTGAGCTCTAGGCACTCTGGCAAATGCATCAGTGGTTATCTTGCCCTTCCTCTCCTGCATGTCTTCCTGAAGCTGCTCCACAACTGACTGAATCTCAGTTACTTTGACATCTAGATCATAGAATTTTTGTTCCATGATTCTTTCCAAGCTCTCCTGGTTTTGAGTTAGGGTTGCCAACCCCTTCTCAATCCTCAGTGTTGATGCTATCAAGTAACCAAGCTGCTCATGGTTGTTCTTCAAAAAGTACTCAGATGCCTCCTCTTGAGTTGGCATCTTGGCAGCCTTCTCTTCTCTTTCCTTGCCTTCTCCTTCTTCTCTTGAGCTTGCACTGATGATGGTTCATTCTCAGTCATGACAACCTGATTGTCCTCAAAGTTTGGATAAAGAGCAAAGTGTTCCTTATCCAACATATATTTGCATGTGCCCATCTTTGAGTTAATCAACTCCTGAATCTGTGGGGCATATCCACAACTTCTCTTCTGGTCTGCTGCAGTCCTCTTAATGGTCTCAACCATAAGGATCATGACTTTGAATTTCTGTGGTACATCAAATATATGCAGCAAGTTGATAGCATGCCCTCTAATCATGTTGTGGTCACCTGACTTGGGCAAGTGTGCCTTAGGATCCAGTTGATCGTAGGCAGCCCTGACAGAAGAAAGTGGACTGATCCAAACGAGAAAGTCTCAAGAGCTTTGTCTGGGATCTCCTTGTACATATGTGTCATAGTATTGTGTCCCATTTTCTTCTTGGCATAGACATCCAAGTCATGTTCACTCTCCTTGGGGGCATTGATTAGGCTAGCCCATTCTTCTATGGTTGATGTTGGATAACGTTGCAGAAAACAAAATTTTTCCTACGGTTTCACCAAGATCCATCTATGAGTTCATCTAGCAACGAGTGATTGGATGCATCTACATACCTTTGTAGATCGCGAGCGGAAGCGTTCAAAGAACAGGGATGAGGTAGTCGAACACGACGTGATCCAAATCTCCGGAGATCCTAGCACCGAACGGACGGCACCTCCGCGTTCAACACACATACGGAACAGCCACGTCTCCTCCTTGATCCAGCAAGGGGGAAGGAGAGGTTGAGGGAGATGGCTCCAGCAGCAGCAGGACGGCGTGGTGATGATGGAGCTGCAGTACTCCGGCAGGGCTTCGCCAAGCACTATGGAGGAGGAGGAGGTGTTGGAGAGGGAGAGGGAGGCAACCAAAGGCATAAGGTCAGAAGTCCTCCATATCCCCCACTATATATAGGAGGGCCAAGGGGGGGGGCGCCGGCCCTAGGAGATCCAATCTCCTAGGGGGGTGCGGCCAAGGGGGAGGAATCCCTCCTCCCCAAGGCACCTAGGAGGTGCCTTCCCCTCCTAGGACTCTTCCTCCTTGAAACCCTAGGCGCATGGGCCTCTTGGGGCTAGTGCCCTTGGCCCATATAGGCCAAGGCGCACCCCCTACAGCCCATGTGCCCCCCCGGGATAGGTGGCCCCACCCGGTGGACCCCCGGGACCCTTCCGGTGGTCCCGGTACAATACCGATGACCCCGAAACTTGTCCCGATGGCCGAAATAGGACTTCCCATATATAAGTCTTTACCTCCAGACCATTCCGGAACTACTCGTGATGTCCGAGATCTCATCCGGGACTCCGAACAACATTCGGGTTACTGCATATACATATCCCTACAACCCTAGCGTCACCGAACCTTAAGTGTGTAGACCCTACGGGTTCGGGAGACATGCAGACATGACCGAGATCGCTCTCCGGTCAATAACCAACAGCGGGATCGGGATACTCATGTTGGCTCCCACATGCTCCTCGATGATCTCATCGGATGAACCACGATGTCAAGGATTCAAACAACCCTGTATTCAATTCCCTTTGTCAACCGGCATATTACTTGTCCGAGATCCGATCGTCGGTATCCCAATACCTCGTTCAATCTCGTTACCGGCAAGTCACTTTACTCGTACTGTAATGCATGATCCCGTTACCAGACACTTGGTCACTTTGAGCTCATTATGATGATGCATTACCGAGTGGGCTCAGTGATACCTCTCCATCATACGGAGTGACAAATCCCAGTCTTGATCCATGTCAACCCAACAGACACTTTCGGAGATACCCGTAGCATACCTTTATAGTCACCCAGTTACGTTGTGACGTCTGTGTCACGACCGGTTTTCCAATAAAAATATTTATTGAGAAACCAATCTTTTGAGTCCAGTATGAGAGAAATCCTCCTCACTGGTAGACAAATTCTTGATACAATAAGCCAGTAGCATAAAATATATTACAGGGTCGAACTATGGTTGCTCAACCAAATTATTACAAGCACGCCAATAAATATACATATTGGCGGACATGACACAGTGGTGTGGAGGCATACTACTGACTCGAGGATAGGGCGGTGGTGGAAAAACACAGCGGGGAGAGAGATACAAGTCTCTAAAACTGTCATCTCATCGAGCGTTGAGGTGAGGCTCGATGAGTTTATTTGGTAGCGGAAGCGGATATAATACAGTGACCAAATCCAGGGTCGCACGAGACTGACTGGGACTCCTCTAGGTGTCGGACTCGCTATCAAATTATTCATCCATGAGATCGCCTTCGTCATCATCTGGCCAAATCAACAAGCCAGTGAGTACTTTGAAAGTACTCGCAAGACAGTTCGGATGTAAGATATAACAAATGCATGCATGAATGCGTCATTATTAATTCACCAATGCATATTCAAAAATTAGCATAACAAGGTAAGTAAAAGGGAAACGGCGGTAGTCCGCCTGAAATCCCAACAAAACATAAATGAAGACCGATCGGGTGTCTGAAGCGACGCCTCGAAAGGTGAACGAATAAATATAAGGAAATGATGCCACAGTCGGGCATCTTAGCGACACCACATAAAGGGCTTAAAAAGAAATGCCACAGTCGGACGTCTGAGCGACATCACAGAAAGGGCTTTAAAAGAAATGCCACAGTCGGACGTCGGGGCGACATCACAGAAAGGGCTTTAAAAGAAATGCCACAGTCGGACGTCGGGGCGACATCACAGAAAGGGCTTTAAAATAAAGTAAAATACAACAATGCCACAGTCGGACGTCTGAGCGACATCACAGAAAGGGCTTTAAAAGAAAGTAAAATACAACAATGCCACAGTCGGACGTCTGAGCGACATCACAGAAAGGGCTTTAAAAGAAATGCCACAGTCGGACGTCGGGGCGACATCACAGAAAGGGCTTTAAAAGAAATGCCACAGTCGGACGTCGGGGCGACATCACAGAAAGGGCTTTTATTCGCAATGAAATAATACTCATAATAAATGTTCAATTCATGAGAATAAATGGGTTAGTCCATCCACAGGAATAATCATTTAACCGGACTTAGCACTCATGCGATTCACCGGAGTCTCTGTCATCAAAACTGACATTTGATCAGGATAATATAATATCGATCTAGGACATGGAATAGATGATTTGGAGGAATATATGACTCTGCAGAGTTTGTACAAAATTTTTCCCACAGCCAACGGATTTCCGTAGTCACGAAGGACTAGTTCCATTTACGGTTTTTCGGGAGAACACACAGCTAACCATTACACACCCATCCTACCTCTCGATGCTAGGAATCACCCTAGACACCGTCCAAGAAAAACTTTTGAGACGGGGAGATCACAATCTCGAATAGCATGGGATCAAATTTATATACGCGCGCTCTAAGGGGTGCCCCCCTCTCGGTCCCAACCGGAAACACCCATGCCCCCTGACCGGATGACTGGCTTTAATCCAGGGCCATGGAACCATCATCACGGCCTCTCCTTTTGGTGTGTACCAAGAAAGTGGTTTGCAACTTACTAAACCATATTCCTTGCGGAAAACATGTGGTAGTACAGGGAAGGAAATGAGAGGAACTGGACTGATACGGTTTGACACTGAAGTCACATAGTCTGGCATAAGACTGGCATGCTACGACACTGCCATCTTACCCATCCTCATGCCAACACATGGCCATTCATACTCACATCCATCCACTTATGGATCATCGAACTCACTTACCTCAACATTTCATAAAATAACGTTCATCGATATGCTCATCAACATGCCATGAAACTAACTAAATGCAAAACATGCCAATACACTCATCATATCAAAAGTTCAAACATGCTTGCCTGGTTCAGAGTAGTCGGAGCCTAGCTCGGTGAAGTTCGCGGCTCCGTCACCTCCTTCGGTATCTACGGTATAAAGAAAATATATGCGCTAACGTAAATACCAAGGGGTGCACACAAAGTATTCCAAATATTTTTCAAATAAATCTGATAAAAAACTAGACAAAATTTTAAAGAGAACAGAAAAAGAATCAATCAAAAATACCTTTCTGTTTAAAAGTTATAAAGGTTTTTGTCTATGGACTCATCTATAATGAAACAGAAAGTTCCCAGGGGCTAGCTTATAAAAACAGAAAACGTTCCAGTGTTGAATACGCCAGCCCAGAGGAGAAAGCGCATTTTGCCCGAAGGCGCTTCCAGAAAACGATTCAATAGAGAGGGCAGAGAGGCTGACGGTGGGGTCCCACTCGTCAGGTT
>NC_041387.1:432243390-432267263 GCF_002162155.2 Triticum dicoccoides
CGAAGCTCGTCGGCGCCCGAGAGCCGCGGTGGTTGCCGGCGGCGATCCACGGCGAGGCAGGGGGATCGGAGGGTACCTCCGTGTTTAGGGCACCCTTCCGCGTCGGTTGGTGGTGGTGGTGGTCGCCGGCGAGTACCACGTCGACGGCGAGCTTTGCTCCGGCGGACGGCGGCTCGGGTGGTCGAGGGACTCGTCGGAGAGGGCTGCAGAGATCAAATTGAGGACGGGATTAGGCTCCTGGTAGCTAGAGGGAGTAATTGACGGGGTTAGAGCGCCGGAGATGGCCTCACCGGAGCGAATCGTGGTGGAGGCCGAGGCGGATCGGGGCGGCCGGAGTTGGGGGAGGAGACCTCCTCGAGGTCCTCCTAGTGGCCTGGCGGGGCATTGGTGAGGAGTGGTGATGATGCGTGCACGAGGGTGAGCTCGGGGGCCCTTTATATAGGCGGCCCGAGGCGGTTGCCGTGAACGGGGGTCTCCGGTGACGATTACGGCGGCGCAGGGCTTGGTCGGGGTAATTAGGACGTTGGGCGTCATCGTGGAGGTCCACGGTTCCGTTTTGGTGCTAATCGAGCTGGAGTTTGGTGCTTTGGGGGTGAGTTCGATAGAATGGGGCGGCGCGGGCCCGTCGGCGGCAGGGAGCGCGTCCCGTGCTTGCCGGCCACGGTGGCGGTGCCACGGGCGTGCGCTGGCACGCATGAGGCCACGCGGAGAGCAGAGGGGCGATGGGCGGCGCGGAACGGCGTTGAGCCGCCGTTCTTGTCCCCTGTCGGCTGTAACGGGGTCTCGGCCGCCGCAAGACATGCCGGCGCGGGCGGCCAGGGGCGCCACCAACGTCGGGAAGACGCCAAGCGCGCGTGCGGGATGCTCCAGACAGGAGGATGAGGCGGCGAGGAACGTGCCAAGGGCACTGTGGGCATGTGACTGAACCTCTGTCGAAGATCGACACTGAACCCTGAATCTTTCTGAATTTTGAACAGCAACAGTGCATGCAAGGTGTTCGACAGAATGAATTTGGCCTCTGGTGATTTTTCCTTGAGCTGATTCTTGGTGGAGTGGCTTCTCATTACTCCAGTAGGCTGCCTGATTTTTGGTGAAATTTTTGGAGAAGTGTAGATATGAATTTCACCAAATGTGGCAAATCTGGTCCAAACTTGCAGAGACTGAATTTTGAAAAATTTGAAAAGAGAAGGAGTGGATCAAGATGGTTCTGGGTTGTGGGTACAAAGGACTATCCAGGAGAGTTGGTTTGAGGTCAAAACTCAAATGCAAAAGGGTACTTGCTTTGAAAATCACTCAGGCTCCAAATAATTTTCAGAAATGATTTGAGTGAAAAGAAAATTAGGATAGAATCCAAAACTTGCTTGGATTAGTTGGGACAGAGAACTTAGGTTGATCACAAGGAGGAGGGGAGGTTTTGGAGGGGTTTTACCACATGGGCAAAATGCAAAGTCATGGGTGGTTTTCAAGATATGAAAATCCCAAGTTTTTCATAGAGTTTCTTTTTAAAAGAAAAAGATTAAACTCCCAAAATAAATTTGAGAGGGAACCAACAGAGAAGAAGTTTCAAAAGATCAAACACCAAAGTTTGAAAAAAATAAAATCCTTGCCAAAGCAAAGGAAGTTTTTAAGAGGAAGGTTTTCTGAAAAAAAAATTTAAATGGCCTCTTTTCAAAGACCACAAGGTTTTGCTGAAAACCAAAATAAATTTTTTTGGAGTGTCACAGTTTGGCACACCCAAAGCACTCCTACGGTATCCGGGAGTTACACGATCTCATGGTCTAAGGAAAAGATACTTGACATTGGAAAACTCTACCAAACGAACTATACGATCTTGTGCTATGTTTAGGATTGGGTCTTGTCCATCACATCATTCTCCTAATGATGTGATCTCGTTATCAATGACATCCAATGTCCATAGTCAGGAAACCATGACTATCTGTTGATCAACAAGCTAGTCAACTAGAGGCTTACTAGGGACATGTTGGTGTCTATTATTCACACATGTATTACGATTTCCGGATAACACAATTATAGCATGAATAAAGACAATTATCATGAACAAGGAAATATAATAATAAAGCTTTTATTATTGCCTCTAGGGCATATTTCCAACAGTTGACTGGTACCTCGTACCTTCTGACATCCACACTAGCCTGCCATCTGGATAGAAGTGTGCTGTGGAGTAGAATTGCATAATGAATTCATCATTCCAGTTGGTGAGCTTCTGCCCAACAAAATCTGCAACTCAACAAGCTTCAAAACTATCATACACTCCAGGATAGTGTTCTTCATTCTCCTTCATGTAGGTCTAGTCGACCCACCTCATATCACACACTATGGGCTTCTTGTCCAACAAGATTATCTCATAGACGTCCTGCTGTTCCTTTGTATGGAACCTGTTATCAACAGCAGTCCTTCTCCTGGTGGCATATGGATCTGTCATCCTCCATAGCCTCAACCCTGAGTCTCTCCTGGTACTCATGTCCTCAGCCATAGGATGAGCATCATTGTGGTCTGGAATCTTGGGCTTTAGCTTCCTCAGGACTTGTCCTTCATCCTCTTCATCATCAGCAACTTAAGGCACTGGGGCCTTGTTCTTCTCAGCAGCTGGAATACTCCTGGTATTCCTCTTTGGTGCATTCTTGGGCTTGGGGGCAGCTTTGGGTGCTTCTTTGGGCTTTGATGTTGCAGCCCTTGATCTTATAGCATCACCCATCAGCTTTTGTGCCTTGGGTGCTGGTGCAGCAACCTCTTCTTCCTCTTCCATCATGGAAGGTTGCCCAACAACTCTGGCTATGGTCTTTTTACCCTTTTTTTTTCCTTTTTCTTTCCTTCAGCAGCAGCTGGCTCTTTGTGATCAGGCTTTTTAGGTATTTGAGTTGACCCTCTGACCTTCAGCATAGGTGTCCTCTTGCAAGGGACCTTCCTATTAAGTCCAGGCTTAGTGGTCTTTGCTGAGCCATACTCCTTTTTGAGCACTACCTTCTTGGAAGTAGCCTCATCTTCTTCTGCCATATAATCCTCATCCTCAGATTCTAAGGTTCTCTTTTTCCTTGATCTTGTGGCAGCTTTAGGAAGATTGCTTGGGGTGCTTCTCCTCCCTTAATCTGAGCTGCTAGAGGGACTAGTGCCGTCACTCATGTGCATCTGCTCTTCTAACTTGTTCTGACTATCACTTTGGTTTGACATGCTGCAAATCACTGACTACTGACCCCTAGCTCGGTGATGAACTCGCCACGGCGGCAACGACGGAGAAGAATTCCGTTGACGGCGGCGGAGACCAGCAACAGGAGGCGGTTGGCGACGAGGTCGACGATCCGGAGATCCTGGAGGCAGAGTGAGCAATGCGTGGGCGAAGGGGTTTGGAGGAATTTCCAAATTTTTCCCGTGAGTATATATAGCCCGACACTGTCGGTGTGACCGAGTGGAACAACTAGGTGGCACCGAGATGCATAACTGTATACAGTTACAGCAACTCGGTGGGACCGAAAAGTTCAAATCGGTTGCACCGAGATTGAAAACCTAGATCGACTTAGTGATCTTGGTTGGACTGAAATGGAGGAATCGATTAGAACGAGAATCACAAAGAAGTTTCGGAAGTTTAAGTCTCTGACGAATCGGGACTCCGAGTGCTCCTCACACAGAGTGGTTCGAATCTGACTTGATCAAATTTTGTGATGTAGCATGAATAGAGTTTGAGACGAGAAAAGCATAGATAGCTAGAGAAAGTTCTTAGGCATTCTTGTCCATCCACTTGGCAAAAACAATAGAACCCAAACAATCAAAGCAACAAGTGGATGTCCTTGAATGAGTAAAGTATGCAACCAACATGCTCACACAGTAGAATGGCAAATGAAATATGTGGCAAAGCATGCACAACCAATTCTAGCATCTATCAAACAATTGGCGATGACTAGGTCATCTATATATGAGTATATTGACTTAGGAGTCAAATGAGAACATTTGATCATAGGTCATACTCATCGTTTAAGCTCAAGTGGGGTTACCACTTTTACATAATGCATTGATGTGTTCACACCATTAGAGTTGCTTTGACTCAATTCTTACAGTTAAGCTCCCCCTAGATGTGAGATCCCCCCTTTGAGGGATGAACTAACCTTGGGTTTTGTCGATGATGACTTCATGTAGGTCTTGAAGATGTAGATGCTCAATGTCGATGTAAATCTTTTGGAGCAATCCTTTGGAGTGAGTTGCACTTTCAACATACCTACATGGGTTAGTCCCACAAGGAACAAACAAGAATATCCATAGACATAGAGTGATGCACATCCATGAAATCATTAGGTTACCTTGTCCCTTGCCTTACCAACATGAGGGATTGTGACTCCTTGAACTAGTGCAAGATGTGGAAGTTGATTGCACTTGTCCTTGACATAATGATATGAGTGAAGAATGTTGGCGGAGTCACCCTCAAGAACTCTCTAGTTCTTCTTCTTCGGGATCCACATCATCTTGATGGGAATCCTTGGAGTTGTAGTTGTACTTGATGAAGTAGAACTTGACGTAGTCTTGGGAACCCACTTGACCAAGGCCTTGGGTGCTTCTTCAAATGCGTCAATCTCCTCTTGAAGCTTGTCCTTGCCTTTGTTCTTGTGGTCTTGTGGTGGAAGATCATCTTGAGCTTGTGTTCCCTTGAAGGAAGTGGGATCATACTTCTCTTGTTGAGGAACAAACTTCGTCTTGCGGTACTGATCTTCTTCCCACTCAACTCCATTGGCATTGAACTTTCGTTCAAAACCAACACCTTGATTATTCCGGTGCCTTCCTTGCTTGCGTACAATTTCCTCGAATTGCTTACTCCCAGCAAGGCTCTTGTATACACCTTTCTCTATAATTCCCTTCAATAAGCTATTTTCTTGCTCAAGTGTAACTTGGCTAAGAGAATCATTAGTGGAATCAAGAGACCTACTAGAAGCAACAATATTTGATTTAGCATAATTATTGTTACTACTAGAGGAAGAATCTTTCTTGTTCTTGTTACTAGACTTGACTTGAGGCATGTAAGTGAATAAGAGTAAGCGCTTGGCAATGTAAGAAGAACTTTTCTTGCGAAGATCATCATTGATTGCCTTTAAGAACTCATGCTCTTGCTCAAGATTGAGCTTTTCAAAGTGTAACTTCTCTTGAGCCCTTAAAAGTTCTCGACGATTTTCGAAGATAGTTTCATGAGCTAACTTAAGAGTTTTTAGTTCTTTAGTTAGAAGCTCAATCTTCTCCTTATCATTGTCATTCGTTTTATCTTGATTAACATGATTAATTGATGTTTCATCATAGTATTCATCATTAGAGTTGTCAACAAGTAAATCATCATCACCTAGCAAGTCATCCTCATCACTATTGAAATCAACATACTCGGGATGTGTTACCTTTGGACCTTTGGCCATGAAGCATCTTCTAATTCCTTCATTTGGTGAGTCAAATATGTCATAGGAGTTGGTTGACACAAGTGCTAGACCGGCAACACCTTCATCTTGAGTATATTCGGAGTCGGAGTGATAGCTTCTCTCGGAGTGATGGTCGGAGTCGGAGCCGGATACCCATTCACCAACATGAGCTAGATGTCTTCGTTTTGTGTAGCTCCTTGATGACTTGTCCTTCCTTTCCGAATCCTTGCTTCTCCGTGAGGGTCTTCGTTCATAACGATCATCTCTACTCCTCCTCTCTCTTGGTGGTGATTCTTCTCTTTTGCTTCTTATTTTTGGAGAATCTTCTCTTCTTTTGTAGGGTGCCGTACACTCATTGGAGTAGTGTCCGGGTCTCCCACAATTGTAGCAATTGCGCTCTCGACTAGAAGATCTTTTTTCATTGTATGACCTTGACTTGGAGCTTCTTTCTTTGCTTCTACTCTTGTAGAATTTGTTGAAGTTCTTCAACATTAAGCTCAATTCTTCATTGAAGGTTTGTTTCTCACTTGATGATGTGGGGGCTTCACATGAGGCTTTGTAAGCACCACTTGACTTGTTGTGAAGTTCCTCCTTATCCTTGAGTGACATCTCATGAGCAACAATTCTACCAATGACTTCCGTTGGCTTGAGATTCTTGTAATTGGGCATCATTTGAATCAATGTGCACACAGTATCATATTTTCCATCCAATGCTCTTAGGATCTTCTTGATGATGAATCTGTCAGTCATCTCTTCACTCCCTAAGCCGGCAATCTCATTTGTGATAAGAGCAAGCCTAGAGTACATTTCAACGACACCTTCACCATCCTTCATCTTGAACTTGTCAAGCTGACTTTGGAGCACATCCAGCTTGGATTCCTTGATGGAGTCAGTACCTTCATGCATATCAATCAAAGTATCCCAAATTTCCTTTGCATTCTCAAGACGGCTGATTTTGTTGAATTCTTCAGGGCACAATCTGTTGAAGATGATATCACAAGCTTGAGCGTTGTATTGCAGCATCTTCAATTCTTCCGCATTAGCTTCACGGTTTGGCTCTCTCCCATCAAAGAATTCACCTTGCAAGCCAATACAAATAATATCCCAAACAGCGGGGTTATGTCCGAGAATATGCATTTTCATCTTATGTTTCCAACTAGCAAAATTAGTGCCATCAAAGTAAGGACCTATATGGTGATAATTTCCCTCACTAGCCGCCATACTCTCCTAGGTTGTGAAACCAAGGCTATGACCACCAAAAGCTATGGGAATCAAAGCAAATGGAGGCCAAGGCTCCGATACCACTTGTAGGACCTTGAAGTATGTCTAGAGGGGGGGTGATTAGACTACTTGACCAATTAAATACTTAACCTTTTCCCAATTTTAGAGTTTGGAAGATTTTAGCAATCTTTGGAAAAGTCAAGCAATCATCACTCAAATCAAGAAAGCATGCAAAGAGTATATAGGCAGCGGAAATTAAAGCATGCAACTTGTAAGAAAGTAAAGGGAAGGGTTTGGAGGATTCAAACGCAATTGGAGACACGGATGTTTTTGTCGTGGTTCCGATAGGCGGTGCTATCGTACATCCACGTTGATGGAGACTTCAACCCACGAAGGGTAACGGTTGCGCGAGTCCACGGGGGGCTCCACCCACGAAGGGTCCACGAAGAAGCAACCTTGTCTATCCCACCATGGTCGTCTCCCACGAAGGACTTGCCTCACTAGCGTTAGATCTTCACGAAGTAGGCGATCTCCTTGCCCTTACAAACTCCTTGGTTCAACTCCACAATCTTGTCGGAGGCTCCCAAGTGACACCTAGCCAATCTAGGAGACACCACTCTCCAAGAAGTAATAAATGGTGCGTTGATGATGAAATCCTTGCTGTTGTGCTTCAAATGATAGTCTCCCCAACACTCAACTCTCTCTCATAGGATTTGGATCTGGTGGAAAGAAGATTTGAGTGGAAAGCAACTTGGGGAAGGCTAGAGATCAAAATTCATATGGTAGGAATGGAATATCTTGGCCTCAACACATGAGTAGGTGGTTCTCTCTCAGAAATGGTGAGTTGGAAGTGTAGGTTTGTTCTGATGGATCTCTTCACGAATGAAGAGGAGGTGGATGGGTATATATAGCCTCCACACAAAATCTAACCGTTACACACAACTTACCAATCTCGGTGGGACCGAATCAACAAACTCAGTCAAACCGATTTAGTAAACCTAGTGACCGTTAGGGTTTTCGGTGGGACCGACATGCAACTCGGTAGGACCGATATGGTTAGGGTTAGGGCATAACGTAATATCGGTGAGACCAATTACACAAACTCGGTGAGACCAATTTTGGTAATTAGCTAACCAGAGAGTTGGTCAGGTAAACTCGGTGGGACCGATTTGCTCTTTTCGGTGAGACCGAAATGTTACAAAAGGGAAACAAAGAGTTTACATTGCAATGTCGGTGGGACCGATCACTCACTTCGGTTAGACCGAAACATTCCCATCTCGGTGAGACCGAGATCCCTATCGGTAAGACCGATTTGCCTAGGGTTTGTGGCAGTGGCTATGACATATGAACTCGGTGGCGCCGGATAGAAAGAATCGGTGTGACCGATTTTGGCTTTATGTTTAGGTCATATGAGGATGTGAGAAAGTAGTTGAGGGTATTTGGAGCATATCACTAAGCACTTGAAGCAAGAGGCTCATTAAGCAACACCTCATCCCTCCTTGATAGTATTGGCTTTTCCTATAAACTCAATGTGATCTTGGATCACTAAAATGTAAAATGAAGAGTCTTGAGCTTTTGAGCTTGAGCCAATCCTTTGTCCTTGATATTTTGAGGGGTCCACTTTCATCATCCATGCCATGCCATTCATTGAGCTTTCCTGAAATAATAGTCTTGGAATAGCATTAGCTCAATGAGCTATATGTTGTTATGAATTACCAAAACCACCTAGGGATAGTTGCACTTTCAACTCTGTAGCATCACGTGGCCTTTTTAAACCTGCCTCAAAATGGATCTCCATTCTTCCTCCTTTAGATTTTATTAATCTATCAAGCATTATCCCTGATGTCTGTTTCCGCTTGCGCCGTGGTGCTAGTTCAACAACGAATATGGAAAGTATTAGTGTACATCAAACTGTGAGAGTACATATAAAGGAGCATGCAACTACAACTTGACTCAGTCAGGTACCGTCTTGGTGTTGATGCTCATGAGGTTCATCTGATCTTGCCAAGTCCTGTTGTGTCAGCAGTGCTTCGGAAGTAGTGTTAGATGTGAAGGCAGCTTGGGAACTCGCCAGTTCCGGAGCAAACAAACGAGTAACTGGTTGAGATGCTAGTACAGTTGAAGCGGATGCTGCAGCTGGTGGAGCAGGTGATACTGTGTTTGTAGATTTAGCCGGTGGACTTGGACCTTCTACTGCACTATAAGTACCAGCAGAATCTCGACGACAGAACCTTTTCTATTTCACCTGACGAGTAACAGCACTCCCTACTATATTATTTTCCTTGCTCTTTTTTGACTTTGCCATGTCAAGTTGTACCCACAACACAAAAGAATAAAATCACTCTTCAGAACTCATTGATGCATGATACAGACAAGCAATACTTTGATGTAAGACAACCGTATGAGGATGGAATATGTAAGAAAAACAGGACGACATGACATATTCACAACTACAATGTGCAAACTAAGCAGAAGGATTTTCAAGAAAATAGAAGTAATGCAAGCTAGTCACCATATGAAAGATGCAACCAATATTACTCTGCCAAGTTAAAACTGTCTTGTCATAAGTGGCAATTCGAAAAATTAGAAGCAGTACAACATAGAAATCAATGCAAGATGCAACCACTATCAAACTACCATGTTAAAAGCGTCCAATCATGAGTTACTGATGCGGGATACACAACAACAGTACTTTGATGTAAGAACATGGTATGATAGATAGATGTAGTGTACTCTAGACACGGAAAGCCATGTCATATGCACATGTATAACGTATAAACTCAGTAGGTGCAATTTAATCAAAATAGAAGAAATACAGGCTAGACAACATATGCAACATGAAACCAATTATCACACTGTCAAATTAGAGCAAGCACCTGCGATGGTGGAGTACGGGAGATGAACTCATCATGTAGACTTGGAACTTCAACTTCATTAGCAGTAGCAGTGGCAAATCTAGAGAGTCTCTGTTTGCGTCGGTGCGGAGTACCACCAACATCCCCTAACTTACTCTTTTCCTTCCTATTTTCTGATATTGCCTTATGAAGTCAAAACCACAAGAAGATGAATAAAATTAGCTTGCATAACTGGTTGATACATGATACCAATGAACACTACTTTGATGTAAGACAAGCACAGGATAAAAGGATGGAATATATACAAAAAAGACAGTGTTTCATATTCACACGTATGATAGGAGGATGGAATATGTATGAAAAAACAGTAAGCGGAAGGCATTTCAACAAAATTAGCAGAAATGAAAGCTAGGCACCATATGAACATGCAACCAATATCACTCTATCAGGTAAAAAGTGTCTCGTCGTAAGTGCCATTTCAAGAAATTAGAAGCAGTACAAGCTAGAAGACAATGCAAGATGCAACCTACATCACAGTCCCAAGTTAAATGTGTCTTATGGGTAAGTGATTGTTGCAGGTATAAGTTGTAAGCTACGCAGATGCAATTCTACATAATCAGAAGCAATACAAACTAGACATCATACAGAAAACGCAACCACGTATAACAGTTCCAAGTAAGAGAAAGCACCTGTGATGGTGGAGTAGGGGAGATGTGCTCATCATGTACACGTATGTTCTAGAAACAGGAACACGTGTCATATTCACAGGCATTATGTGTAAAGTAAGCAGATGCAATTCAAGTTAGAAGCAATACAAGCTAGACATCATACGCAACATGCAACCACATATAATAGTGTCAAGTTAGAGCAAGCACATGTGATGGTGGAGTAGGGGAGATGTGCTCATCATCTACACAGCTACGTTGACTGTCCAGCCTTGTGTTGTCTTGCGAATCTTGTTGCGAGGATGGCGCAGTAGAATCTGTAGAGACCCCCTGTTTGAGTTGCTCCGAAGGACCACCATCATCCACTGCTGGACTAATTTCCTTCAGCTGTAATGATTTTGCATTGTGAAGTCAAACCGATAAGAAAAAGGAATAAAATTCGCTCTTCAGAACTCATTCATGCATGATACTGACGAACACTACTCGGATGAAAGGCAAACACATGATGTGAGGATGGAATATGTATGAAAAACAGGATGGTGTGACATATTCACACCTATGGTGTGGTAACTAAGCAGAAGGCATTTCAACAAATTAGAAGCACTGCAAGCTAGACACCATATGAAAGATGCAACCAATATCACTCTGCCAAGTTCAAACTGTATGGCGTTTCAACAAATTAGAAGAAGTACATGCTAGAAATCATATGCAAGACACAACCAATATTAGAGTGGTGACTTAAAGGTGCCTTATCATAAGTGACTGATGCGGGATATGCAAGAATAGTAGTCTGATGCAGAAACAGGAACACATGTCATATTCACAGGCATTATGTGTAAGGTAAGCAGATGTAATTCAACAAAGTTAGAAGCAATACAAGCTATAAATCATACGCAACATGCAACCACATATAATAGTGCCAAGTTAGAGCAAGCACCTGTGATGGTGGAGTAGGGGAGATGTGCTCATCATCTACACAGCTACGTTGACTGTCTAGCCTTGCGTTGTCTTGCGAATCTTGTTGGGAGGATGGCAGAGTAGAATCTATAGAGAACCTCCGTTTCAGTTGCTCGGAAGGACCACCATCATCCAATGCCTTGCCAATTTCCTTCAGCTTTATTGATTTTGCATTGTGAGGTCATACCGACAAGAAAAAGGAATATCATTCGCTCTTCAGAACTCTTTCATGCATGATACTGACGAACACTACTCTGATGAAAGGCAAAGTCATGATACGAGGATGGAATATGTACGAAAAAATGGACGGCTTGACATATTCACACCTATGATGTGGTAACTAAGCAGAAGGCACTTCAACAAATTAGAAACACTGCATGACACCATATGGAAGGTGCAATCAATATCACTCTGCCAAGTTAAAACTGTCTCCTCATAGGTGGCGTTCATCAAACTAGAAGCAATACATGCTAGAAATCATATTCAAGACGCAAACCAATATCACACTGCCAACTTAAAGGTGTCCCATCATAAGTGACTGATGCAGGATACATAAGAAGAGTAGTTTCATGTAAGAACATGGTGTGATAGACAGATATAGTATGTACCAAAAACAGGAAAGCGTGTCATATTCACATGTATCATGTGTAAGCTAAGCAGATGCAGTTTACACTAATTAGGAGCAATACGAGCTAGACACCATATGCACCATGCAACCAGATATCACACTGCCAAGTTAGAGCAAGCACCTTGGATGGTGGAGTAGGGGAGCGGAGACTTGGACCTTGTAATGCACTATCAGTACAAGGAGAATCGGTACAGATGACATCTCACTCAATGAACAATCATGGGTTTATGAAATGCCCGCTTCTGACCGCCCTAGCCCACCAAAGGTTCCTCTACTGTGCGCTGCATGCGTTGGGTCACTGACATGCAGGCCATGCACCCAAAGAGCCCACACGTCAGTGGAAGAACAACGCAGTGTCCTAGGTCAGAGTCAAGGGCGCCACTCGTGGCACGCCCGGCTGAACACGCCTCTGTGCCGCATTCAAATGCCTCCATGAAACCCGCCCGTGTGGAAGCCGACAAACCCACTCTGGACACACGTCCGTTCATGACCGGGCCGGTGTTAAACGCAACGCTAGCCAAGCTCCTCCCGTCCGTCGTCTATTTAATCTCCTATTTAAACGAGGCCAAACACCGGCCAAGAATCGCACACCTCCGCCGCTACCCTATCTCCTCCACCATTTTGTCCACTCTTACAATGGCTTACGAAGAGTAGTTATTCCACATCCAAGCCGGCTGGGTAGCCCACCGGATACGAGCTATGCAGTTCGCTGATCCACCTCCCTCCCCTTGCCCGACGGAGCCAGTTGTCGCCCCAAGCCGGCGTGAGGTTCAGCAACTTGCCGCTCGAGGCCAGCTCAACGAGGAGCGGCGCACGGGCGTCGTTGCTGCCGTCCACGCCGCCGCCTCGTACCGTGTCTCCCGTTTCTGTGGTCGAGAGTCCCATGCCGGCGGCCGCGCCATGCAAGCAGCGATAGAAGCTGGGTGCATGGAGAGCGACGAGTCGGTGGCCAGCGCCTCCGCGTCCGCCGCCATCATCGAGGAGAAGTAGAACACGAGAGGTCGCCGCTGCTTGGGTCCCATGAAGGCCACCGCGGAGGCGACGCCGGCGTACACAGCAGGTGTCTTGCCGGATCCTTTTGTTGCGAGGACCTTCGTCGACCCCGCGTGGGCTCCACGGAAGAGGGGAATGTTAGGATGAACTCGAGCCGGTGCCGGCCATGGCGAAGTAGTGGCCGGTGATGAACTCGAACCCGATGCCGGCCACCATCATCTTCGGCACCAGCCAATGATATCAGTTGGGCAGTGGGGAAGCGAGCCGTCCTTTGCACTGAAGCATATACCTCCGTGGCTCCCGGCAGTTCGGTGATCGTGCTGCCGGACATGAGGAACACAAATCGATCGGCGGGCGACCATTTAGGCCAGGTATTATATACCTGTGCTGTCAAGAACTAGCACCGCGTAGTTCATTTGAATGTAATGAAATATGTCACGTTTGTGTGAAAATCCGGTATTTTATATGATTTCCGTTGTTGTTTATATGAAATATCAGTTTGTCTACGTGTTTGCGTGAATTTCGTCCAGTTGGTTGAGTTGCTGTCATAATGTGTGCGGCTACAGTTGGATGGCGTAATTTGCGGGTCGCCGGTCAGTCTGTGGGCGGCTCGAGCGGTGTTGTGGGACAAAAAAACACAGCTCGTGTGAGCTCGTCTCCAATGTGCACGCTGGAGGATGCATGATAGCATGAGCACCCGAGCCATTCCTCGTTAATTGGTGGCAAAGGCACCGGTGGACAAAAGGGTCGCCAATATTTTGGTTACCCCGAGCAAGATCCAAACAGCCCCTCCCAACAGATTCAAATCCCTCGTTCACCGTGGAATTTTGCCATGTGTTGTTTTCATGGACTAGCAAGATGCCCGTGCATTGCGCGGAACATCAAGATGCATTTTTTTACAAACTCCCGCATGCATGCAAGGGATAATTAATGTCCTCCTTTGCTAGTACCACGAGGCAAACACCATTAATATTGCATCGATTAGTGTTAGTGGCCTTGTATATCTGCAAATTGTAATATTGATAGTGGCCCCTTGTATATAAAAATGGAGGGAGAAATATGAGAGATAAGGTGAGGAGGAGTGGGGCGTGGTGCCGTGGTGGTGACTGGTGGTCGGACTGGGCGGAGGCATGGGGATGGACGGCGCATTATGTCTATGTTTGTATCTCTCACACACACACCCACGTAGGTGGGGGACGTGCACGAAGAGAAGAGGTGCACGCACGGCGCACGTACTCCCGTCTCTTTCCCAACTACACCCGCGCGGGTACACGGTGGAGCTCATTTCTGTATGAAAAAGGCAGCCCACGTGGTAATTTGGTACGTGTACTAGTTGTACACTTGGTGGAGGGAGGATCGTCTACCACGGGTGACAAACAAATTGCGACTTGACGTGTTATGTTAAATTAAAAAAAGAGGCAAACCGTGTGGGGCCTACCTTAGAGGCAAGGCTCTATACACTGGAGTACTTTTGATGTGTCCCGTCAACTCGCAGAACGAGGAGAAGCTTGCTTAGTACGCTGTCTCCCCCGCCCACGGGCGCGGTGGCTCGCAGGATGAGGTGAAGCTTACTACTACAGTACGCCTTTACGCCCGCGCCTTCGCCCACGCGCGCGGTGGCTCGCAGCACGAGGAGAAAATTTTACTATTCCCTCCGTTTACTCCTCATCTCTACTACGTACGTACTTTGGTTAGTACTCCCTCCATTTACTTATACAAGGCCACTATAAAAAAATACATTTTGCATCTATACAAGGCCACAAATAGTAATCGAGACAAAAGTTACTACTCCCTCCTTTCTACTCTATGGCTCAATTTCAAAATATCTCCAACCAAGGTAGACGGTGAGTGATCGAATTAATTTCGTGGTTTGCACATTATGCTCGTTTTTCTCAAGAAGTTATGTTTACCGAGGCATTAATTAGAATGAATGCATGAATGGCCACAAAATTTCCATGAACTTGTACATGCATTGGTTAGTTTCCTCTTGACACTGCTTGCGTCGGGTGATCTAACGCACCTCGAAATCCAACATGTAATGGTACTACTACTAGTATAGTAGAACTGAGACTTATCAAACGAAAAAACGAATGTTTTTTAGATGAGCCCTATAAATCCTAGTGGGTACGTACTCCGTAAAAACAGATTTTTCCAAAACTAAGTCGCTCCCTTTCATGAATTCTGTAGTATACTCCTCCGTCGACGCTCCCTTTCATGAATTCTGTAATTCCTATCGCCAACATGTGGGACATATAGCAACCGGGTCGACGTGTCAAGCACCAAATAACAGTGCAGAACAGCAGGGGGACGCACCCCACTCGTATTGGCCCAGTAGTAGTAATGAACAATGAGACGTCAAATCACAATGCCGCACCTTCCCAAACGGACGAAGCAACCATTATTTCAAACTTCGGTTCGACATCATCTCAAACCACGTACTAGTATTGCTTCTGCCTCAAGAGGGACACGCGCATCGCCTTGGTACATCATGACACATGGGACCGCATGACAGGCCATGCTCCCCTGCCGATCGCTCGGTAAAATCACCTCATTTTTACTATACTTCCTCTCTATCGGTTTACTACATGGCATGCACATCGTTCTAGGTTGAGAATTTAACTGGCTATATATATATATGTGATGAACAGTACGCTAGCCTTTTAAAAAATGTATACTTTTGTACAGTAGTACTATCAATGGATTGCGCCATGGAGCAGAAATTGAAATTTAAAAAAAGGTGGTACATATAGAGAGCGCTCGTCGCCAAATTATGCATATAGTATTATTAAAAAAGCTAGTACGTGCTTAATTGGGGTGCTAAATTCTATTAAAGAAATACTAGTACTAGTATGTACATACTGAAGAGTTAAAGTAACAAGAAGAAACATAACATAGTTCTGCTGGGGGCTCAGCACAACACACCCCTAAAATTAAACTAACCACACCTGAAATTAAACTATGCAACTAATCCGGTAGACACTGCATTAGAAGTTTAGAACCACCATGAGCAACGACACTGCCACCTTACTCGGAGTCCTCGTCCACGTCCTCGACTTCGTCCTTGTCCCTCTTCCTCTTGGCCGATAATTATTTGCTTGAACCGCCAACTTGGTTGTTGCTCTTCATCCAACCCTTGTAGATATTGAAACAAAGGTAGCCATCCATTGCAGCATAGTGGATGTGGTCTATATCTAGTACATTCCGCTGCCATGCATGACGATGAAACGTGTAATGAGGTTTCTCCAGTTTACGGTACGAAAGATGAACCATGGCTCCTGCCAGGGTCAGCATTGAGGGCTGACGAGAGGGCACCAGCCGATTCTTCTAGAGGTCGAAGGGATTGCCTACAACGAGGCTATCCGACCCAGGACTTCTTTGTTGTTCTTAAAGTCTAAAGTAACGAATTTCACTGTTTTTTCCTCGAGGAAGTTCTTAAAATCCTGGTACTCAACGTCCTTTAGATCCTTTAGATCCTTCTCTCGTCCCACGACTGTGGTGTACTCAACATCTAGCCCAGCGACCCTGGATCACGGCGGGCTTCTTCCTCTCTTCGTCCTTTAGATCCTTCTCTCGTCCCACGACTGTGGTGTACTCAACATCTAGCCCAGCGACCCACTCATCATGTGAGTTTTCGAACATGCGTCTGAAGCGAGAAAGGCATCCTTTCACCGTCGCGGAAGTATGGGTGTAGATGACGTCGAACTCATCGCCGGTGATGGTTCTAACCTTGTACTCACCGCCGATCGGGGAGATTTGGGACGCCATGGATTTGGGAGGAGGGTTAGGATTAGTGGAACTGCCGTAATGTGAATGGACGGGACGACTAGGAGCGAACCGCCATAGTATTAAAGGACGTGCGGGCACGAGTAGGAGCGAACTGCCGGCGTGCGAACGGCAGGGTAGTGGCTTTCCGTTCTCCCATGATACGGGCTTCCGAGAGCCCTTGGATCTGAGATAGAACGGTTGCATGGCGTGATTCTAGATCTATGGGTGAATATCCTATCCTGGAGGGTTATTCTGCAAATTTTCAGCAACTTAGCATGTGACCGTTTGATCTCAAATCCAAGGGCTGCCAGCAGCCCATGTTATGGTTGCGCCTACCATGATCGTCGCGTTGCTCGCGCGGTCGCGCCTTTGGAGATTTAACACGATGCGTTAGGCTATCTGATGTTGGCATGTCATACATAGTCATCACTTAGTCACTCATACTACAACAAGGTTGGCTATAAGGTTGGCTATAAGTGTATTTTTTTACTCCTCTCTATCTCTTCCTTCGTACTCCCTCCGTCCCATAATATAAGAACGTTTTTGACACTAGTGTAGTGTCAAAAACGTTCTTATATAATGGGACACAGGGAGTGCTAGTATTTATTGCATTTGCCAAGGAGTGACCTCTTCCAATGAAATGGTGTTGCTAAGTTTGCTTCATTTAATTAGCTATAGACTCAAAATTGTCTTTTCACCTAGGTACACGTGCTTAGCACCATTTCTTCCTTGGGTCACCAAACTAGTCTCTCTCTTCTTGATTAACTTGCCACATCAGACTTTATGCCTATGTGGCAAGCTTAAGCACCTGTAGGAGCAAGTAAGTACAATAGTGCACTTTACATGGCATTTTTGCATTTGTGGAGGAAAGAGATGCAAGGAAAAAGTGGAGAAGTGGGCTCTCATGCAAGAGCCAGCCTCTACTACATGGTGGAGCATTGGGAGAGGCACTTGTATGGAGGTGGTCAGGAATCGGGAGACTCACGCCGGTCGTAGCGCCGCAGTTAAAATGATAATGGCAAGTCAAATCACGGGGCCCCACCTGTCCAGCAGTAACTCGCTGTCAAATCACACAACCCTACGTTTGCAGCAGCCTACTCCCTCGTCTTCTCGCATCTCTGTCGAACCGACTAGGTGGAACTACCCCGTCGCCTACCGCGCAGGAAAAGCCCCGCCCTCGACTTTTAAATACAACTACTCCCTCCATCTAGATGAGTAAGTCATCTTACGAAAACCAAATAATCCCAAAATATAAGGCGCGGTGCATTAACTTCTACCTCATTTCTTGTTTCTTCACATATCAACCAATATGAATCCAATGATATACTTTTTTGTGACATAGTAACTCATATTTAGTTAGTCAAATGGATGACCTAGAACTACGTGCAGGCCCTATAAACCGAGACGCCTACAAATAAAAAACCGAGACGGAGAGGGTAGTTCAGCACGTATCTTTTTAGTTCAATATAGTCGGGATTCACCAAGGAGCAAAACCAAGTGCTAGGCTGCTCCTATCGTGTTGGCGTAGCAACTCAAGCAGGGTCAGTCCGCACACGAAATGGCGACACACTTAACAGGACCCCTTTGGCAGACATGTGGCTCATCCACCATCTTGTTCCACGTGCGATGCACCAAATTATAGTTCAAAGCAGCGGTTGGAATTGGAGGCACCCCGGTCGTAGCACCGCAGTAGTAGAAAATGAGCGATGAGGGGTCAAATCACAAAGCCCCACCTTTCCCGCATTAAGCTGGACGGACGAAGCAACCATCATTTCACTCTAGCACGCAAGAGCATAAATAAAAAAGAGAAAACAATGATGTGTGCGGCAGCTACCTAGGGCACCCTAGGGTAGGGGTCTCCACTACAGATCCTTTTTTTTGAAAGCGCCTCCACTACAAATCGGCTAATCCCTTGTCCTCTTGAAGAAAACCGATGATGAGTGCGGCGGTAGGGTTTGTAGGAGTACTACGGCGTGCTGGGCCACGTCATAGTAAACGGGTTCGAGTCGACACCTTAAATATGTGTGGGCCGCTTGGTTTTACGGGAACGAGGCAGCATTTTGGGTTCGGGGACCAGTGGAGGTATAGTACGTACAAAAAATTGTGGACGTAGGTTCGACCGAAAGGCAATGATGCATGGGCACTGCATTTTGAGATACCCGGGGCAGCGTGAAATTTGCTACTCTACTCAAAACTAGTAAGGTACACATGTATTGAACGCATGAGATTTCGAAACCAAATTATGAATACATACACACTATAGCATGTAAAGCTTTGAGTCATATATGCATGATGTAGATGTTCGTTTAGTTCTTATAGTTCATCTCAATCAAAATCAATTAGTTTTATAAAAATGTTAAGATTCATGGGGTTGTGCATTGTAAATCATAAAGTAAAAAACAAATAATGGCAATTCATTTAGAAAAAAATAATCAATTATGATACAGAAGATTCTAGAACAAAGGAGAAGTACTTCTGTTTTGAGGTTTGTGCATTATGCTTAAGTTCATTCATGGAGTCTTCTAAATTGTACATGTGGCAGATCTGGTGGAATGTTGATGATATCCAACGGCCAGTAGTGCTCGGATTTGCCCATCTCTACACTGTCGGGTTAGCTTCATCCAGCGACCATCTTTCAAAGTTATTGGCACACTATATAGTTCTTGTGCCATAGTTACATGTTTTGGAAAAAAGCTACTAGTGGGTTGTACTATCTATTTAAGAATAGAAGATGTACACATGGAAGTTGTAGGGAAAGAGATGACATGGAGCATCTCAATTCCTATGAGTAGGGATTGGAAAAGAGATGTCATTTGGTTCACATCATAGGAACTTTTCTATTTAATCTAGAGATGACATGTATCTCAATTCCTATGAGGAGGGATTATTAAAGAGATGTAATTTGGTTCATATCATAGGAACTTTTCTATTGAATATACGCTAATGTTTTATTTTCCTTTGAAATTAAGGGAGTATAGGAATCCATTCATATGAACCAAGTGGCTATAAAGCCATAGAAATGATATCATGTTTATTTCCTTTGAAATGTAGAGTATATGAATCTATTCCTATGAACCAATTCGCTCTAAAGGAAAAAATCCTATAAAAATCATATCATATAGAGTTCCTATGATATTCCTCGACACTAAAGGATGGTTCAAATTGCTGCGGGTGATACGATGGTCTTTATTTGTAGACTCCTCACCCATCTTTATAGTTACCTCTCGAAGATGAATGAAATGATATATACAAGGTATTCTACATGTGCAATTTGGTACACGAAAACTCGGTAAAAGTTTGCGAGGTTCGAATTTTCAGTAAAGCTATATGCACTGCATTTCGGAATGGAGGGAGCATACGGCAGTTGCTAACACTCACGTGGAAGATTTGTGTGTAGGAGGAGTAGTTGTTCTGTTAAATGACATGGCAAAACTGACACTGTCGGATGCCGATCTAACGGTTCTTACGGCGTTCGTCAGGAAAAGGCTTGTGGCGAACGTTTGTCGGATAATGATTTATGGACACATGCATTGCATTGATACGTGCCCCCCTCTCTCTCGCGCACACACACCCTCACGAGTCACGACTCTCCCGAGTCCTCTCGCGGACTTGCACGTCGCACCGACCGTCTATCTGCAGGTAGACGTCACGCACATATGTGCTCTTCACACCCTACCCTTAGAACTTCTGAAAAAACAAAATACGGCGCGCACATTTTATTTTAGCTCACACGTCACACACTTATACTATTACTCTTGCGGCGAACGTTCTTTGGGCATAGTATATTGTACTCTCACGAAGAGAAGCGGTGCACGACGCACTAGTTCTCTCACACCACTCGCGGGTACACGTAGGAGCGCATATTTTTGAAGCTGGTACAACAAAATCACTCCACTATATATAAAAGAAGGAGCCTTAGCGCTTGCTTTACTAGGGTTCCTCTCGTTCACTCTCTCATGCCCTCCAGATCTAAGCAAGACATAGGTGGCCACACTCTTTCTCTCTCAGCTCACGGCTGGTCACAAATCTGGCCAGACAACCTCGACCGGGGCAGGGGTGTAGGTGCATCGTTCACGCTGTTGTCGGCGGCGAGGGAGGATACCAACGGCTGCCCGCGTGTCCCGATCAGCGGCCGTGCCATTCTCTTCAAGAGAGCACCGGCTTGGGAGGGCCTCCGACCCCTTCTTCCTCCCTGCGGTATTGTGCCCAAGATGCGGCCACCCGACGCCGTCTTTGCCACATGCCGACGACCCTCAAGTATATATTCCTTCGAAACCTGCCTTGCTCTACTGCCCCGGCTCTTCCCCTTCGTGTGGATCCTTTTCTACCTCCGTCCGCTGTTCCAAAGCCACCTAGACTTCTACTATTATTAGAAGTAAAGCTAGTTCATACAGTCGACTCAAAGCGTTGGTTCAAACAGGGAAGAAAGTGGGAAAGCTATAGCATGAATCTAGGACTTGGTTCTAAGAGGAAACGGGGGAAAGTAGTAATATCTATCACTGTTTAAATAACCGTATTTCGTATTTGCGCAAACAGGGATGTCTGTCTCCATATCGTTTCGGGATGTCTGTCTCCATATCATTTCGGGATGTCTATCTCCATATCGTTTCTATCCGCGCAATGAAAAGCACACACCTCAGTTTTAGTACAACTGCGCAAAATGAGATGGCTATCCCTCGTTGATGTCGTCTAACCTCCCGTCTTCAAGGTATCCCTACATTGGTAGTAACTAAGGTAGAATGACCAACGCAATCTAAAAGAAGCTGATTCGTACGTTTTACTTCCTGATTGCAGTGCAGGGACGAGCGAAAACAACTGCATCCTAGTCCGGAATGCACTTTCTACTAGTTCATCCATGGACCGAGGACTAGCTGGCACGGCTGCACGGCTTTTTTTTGGACAGGTGCACGGACAAGAGGCATTGTGGTCTGCTTATTTCTGCAAATAGCGGTGCTTAAATTTACTGGAATGCACAAGCATTTCAGCTGGCCAGTACACTGCATGGTTCAGTTCAGCATTCCAGCTGAGACCACAATTATAATTGGTTATTCTGGAATGAGAGAACCTAACCCTGGATGGTGGCAACAAGAAAACACCAGAGTGAACTCCAGGAAATTTAAGCCTGTCGGGAGGCCCTTTGCTCAGAGAAGCCTTGCTTGTTTTTTCCTGATTTGTAAACCTTCTCACAACTTTGTCTTTTGCTGTGAACTAGTATATGTTTGTTATGTTCTATGAATCATTGAGATGTATAAAATTGCTTAACTTGTGCTTTTCAAGATTTTTATGAAGACGAGTCTAATGTGAGTGTTCCACATGAGCGCTGGACTAGCATGTGAACGTTTGGAATTTATTACATTGTGGCCTCAATTAACTGCATGAACCACTGTAACAAGATACATAGTTGCTTATATGTCAGACAACAGATTGTTGATTGTTAGCTGGTCGATAGCCTAGTGTTGAAGCGAGCTGAGCCAATGTGCCGTGTTTTGCACAACTGCTTACAAGTGGGGTAGCACTAACAGTGGTTACGAGTACTTATGTATATGTCGGCGCACAGTTCTCGAACGAGTGCTCTATTTCATCAAACCACACACTGCTCGTATGATAAACCGTGACAACTTCTGTCTTACCATGCCATATTCATGAAAAAACTAGTGAGGACGCATCTGTTTCGGCAACAATTATGATGGTTCTCACAGGATTCACGGGCACACAAAAGTAGCAGCAGTTCCCATAGACGGATTCAAACAGAGTACTAGCCCCAGAGGGGTCGATAACAGGCAAGGTTTGGACAATTAGACACAATCCAAACTACTATTAAACACTAGCTGGGGCAAGTATTTCATGCCTCGATCTAATTTGGGCTGGACACAAGACGGACCTTGCCATGAACATCATCGAGGACGTCCCACAGCAGCTCAATCCTGTGAACCTTGATGAAGACAACCTTGTGGCCTTGCCACTGATAAACTTGTTTGTGGAGGCATGCCACGTCATCTTCCTGTGTAAGCTTGACAAGAACAGAATGCCTCACAAACAAAGGAGTAGCTTTGAACTTCTTGTGCTTCAGTACACCCTGGACAACACGCCTGACAACAGTGAGGCTGGAATACAACTCTTCATTGGTATAACCGCAAGTGGCTTCCAGGATCCAATAGCCTAAGAACTCTGTTTTCCTAGTGAGTATATTCAGGTCGTCCGCCTCATAGCGAGTGACATGCACAACCACACAATCCTTGTCTGCATCAGGGCTCTAATTGAAACAGAAACAAGTTCTGAATTACTTTTCAGTATAAGAAACACAAGTTATTTAAACCACTATGTATAGCATGGCATCAAAGCTAATAAAATTTTGCATTATTAATCACCACATACTTCCTTTTTTAAAAAAATCACCACATACTTAGATGAAAAACCACAATCGAGATTGGTAAAGAAGGAAATCACCTTGGGCAGCTCAGCAGGGGGGGGGGGACACATCCTCGAAGGGGGAAAACTGCTCGTGCAGTGCCACGGGGGCTGTAACCTCAAATGGGGCGTTGAACATCTCAGTAGTGTCCGTGAGCGTATCTGGGGTGGGCTCGGTGGTTGCCTCCATCTTCTTGGAGATCTCTATCCCGTGGGGACCAGCCTCCCGCGTCTGCTCCAACATCAGCAGATCCTTGCCTGGTTCTCCTTGGTCCATCATGAAACTGACGAATACTAGGAGACCACTGAAAGGAAAACACAATCGCAATGACAATGAAACAAAAAGAGTGAGGATCGGTTACTGCTTTGCAAAAGTTCATTTTTTTCTCTGAATCTAAATATACCAACATCACGGATCCGCTTACCTTCCCTTCGTTGGGAAAGAAGAACAATGGCAGATGCAAGTGTTGCCTTTCTTGAAGACGGTGAGGGAGAAGGGATTCAGCAAAGATGAAATGATGGTTGCTTCGTCCGTCAAACTTAGACTGCGGGGAGGTGGGGTTTTGTGATACGACGGCTCATTTCTGCTGCGCTACAACCGAGGTGACTCTCCGCCTGCATACTGCCTTCTAATTTGGTGGATGGCATTTGGGCCCATGTGCTGCATGGCCCGCATGTCGCTGAACAAAAGTATAACAACATTTAGTAGAGGGAGACGTTTCAATGACCTAGGAGGAGCCAGAAGCGGTAGAGTGTCTCCACTGTACTAGTAGTAATTGTTTTTCGGGTAGCTGTAGAGTGTCTCCACTGTACTAGTAGTAATTTTTTCTCTGGGCCCAAGACAAAACAGCCAATCCACACTAGTAAATAGTAAAATCAATTCAAAAGGCACTACCCACACCCAGCACCCCCCCCCCCCGAAAAACCTGGGTGCTCTTCTTCCTCCTCGCTCCCACCCACCTCACGTCAGCTTGCT
>NC_041387.1:432267592-432301574 GCF_002162155.2 Triticum dicoccoides
CCCAAATTCCTCACCTCACTCCTATAGAAAACCCCAGCTCCCCTTCTTCCTCATTCCTACAGAAAACCCCAGCTCCCCTTCTTCTTCGCTCGCACTACAACTAGGCTCGTCATTCGTTACTCTGCTCAAATCCGTGAGCGCGACGCGACGCCCTCGAGGAAAATGGAGTCGGCTAACCCCAGCGCCAAGAATATGAGGCTCCCGCCAGCGGCGACGCCTGTTGTAGATCCCGCACCCGGCATCACGGGGAGAAGCGGCGACCCCACCCCCACTGGATCCCAGGAACCCGTAGAAACTCGGGTGGACCGCATCAACGATCTCCCAGACGCCGTCCTTGGGGAGATCATCTCGCTTCTCCCCACCAAGGATTGCTGCCACACCCAAGTCCTCTCAATTCGGTGGCGCCCTCTATTGTGCGTCGTGCCCCTTAATCTCGAATTTCGTCAGCTATCTCTCTTCAATGATTTTGAAATCTCCAGAGCCATCATCTCCTCCCACCAGAGCTCCGTTCAAAGCCTCTGCATCCCGTCATGCTACCTGATCAAGCATACCTTGCCCTGCATGGTGGACGCCTGGCTGAAAACCCCTGAATTCACAGAACTACAGCTACTTGAGTTCTACTATTCCCCTGGAAATCACATACCACATACGGAACGCCATGAACTTGTGCCCTCAGCACCGATGTCCATCTCACAGTTTTCCTCCTCTCTCCACGCCGCCACCTTTGCGCTGTGCTACCTACCAGACAATCTGGTACTAAATCTTCGACTCCCATTTCTCAAGAAACTTTCACTTGTGTGGGTTCGTATATCGGAGGCCTCATTGCACAGCATCATCCACTCCAGTTGCCCTGCACTGGAGTGCTTGGTGCTTGTTTTCATAGTTAGAATCGGTTGTCTCCAAATAAAGTCGCCTAACCTTGTAAGAATTGGAATTTCTTTTGTCGGAAGGCAGCTCATCATCCAAGATGCCCCTTCACTTCAAAGGTTGATCTTTGATTCTAGTTATTCACCGTTGCAAATAACTGTCCTCTCTGCGCCTAAACTGGAGACCTTGGGTGTAATACATGATCTTTGTGCTCATTTCAATATGGTGTTTGGCTACACAGTTCTTCAGGTACTTTATATTATCATCTACACTTGTAACCATAAGCTGCATTTTAAATTTTTGCGCATAATTTATATATCATCTTGGAGTACACATTTTGTACTAATATTATGTTCTATGCTCAATGAAGAGTTTCTCCATGGATGGCCTATCAATGGTGCTAGATTCTGTCAAGATCTTATATATCCAAATGAATAGTTTTGATCTGAACAAGATTATTGGCTTGTTGCAATGCTTTCCATGTCTGGAGAAGTTGTATATAAAGGTGATAATTTCATGCACATTGGAAGCCCGCATATAGTGTACTAGAATTAACCGTTCAGCTGTTGCTCTTTCGACACTCTTCTTTTAGACCTTAACTGCTTTCAATCTTCATGTCTATTTAGGCAACAGGATAGGGCAAGAAAGTTATAACCAATTGGTGGATTCGTAAGCATCGGGATTTTCTCACTTCTCATGAGATTCGATTGAAGACAATAACGCTAGAATGATATGTAGCCAACCGTGCAAACACAAGATTTGTCACATTCTTCCTGCTGAATGCGAGGTTACTATTGTCCATCTGGCTTAAGTTTATCAGCAGCATGGTTTTGACGGATGGGTATGTCGAAGAGCAAAAAAAAGGAGTTTCAGGTGGGCAAAAGAGCTTCTGAACGTGCCGAACTTCTATTTACAACATACTGTGGTCATAATCCAGTAAATTTTACGACCCAAGATGTTCATTCTATGGACCTGACCGATCCATTTGACTGTGACTGCCGAAAACAGTGCTGGAGTTATGTCAGGACCGGTTTTCGGTAGTTTCCCAGAAAATGGCCCTTGTGCTCATCAGCCCCAGGATTACTGTTAGCTGATGAAGCACCAACTCGATACAGAAACTCCAAGCAAAGTACAATTTTGTAGTACAAGACCATTCTGTCCTGTGAGTACAACAAATGGTTTCTAGTGGTTGATGGCGGAAGCGGTTTGTGGGTCATCAGCGTCTATGGGACTCCATTTCCCACAGGAAAAGCTGACCAGGTTAACTTCTATCTTTGCGAGGCTGCTATCACCGTTCCTTAGGTTCCAGGGCTGTCATCACAACGCTCCTCTCCATGCAAGAAATCTGGCCAAGACAATAGCCAAGGACAAGCTAGTGAGTACTTTGAATGTACTCGCAAACATTATGAACACGGGTATAATATAACAAATGATAATCATGCTCTGAAATATTCTATGATCACAACATTAGTCACGAAATAAAAATCCATGATGCACGGAGGCAGGTTGTTCATATAAAACATGAATATGCAATCAGTGAATAAAAATAGAATGTACCAATCAGGTGTCTGAAGCGACGCCTCAAAAGGATAATAATATAAAGCATGCCTCAGTCAGGCGTCTGTGCGACACCACATAAAGAGCTTATAAAGTAAACAAGTAGCAAGCATGCCACAGTCGGGCGTCTGAGCGACACCACATAAAGGGCTTATAAAGTAAACAAATAACAAGCATGCCACAGTCGGGCGTCTGAGCGACACCACATAAAGGGCTTATAAAGTAAAGAAATAATAAGCATGCCATAGTCGGGCGTCTGAGCGACACCACATAAAGGGCTTATAAGAAAATAATCACAATGAATATCTAGAAGGTAGAACCGTCCCAGGGATACTCAATGCTTCAAATAATATAAAGGGGTTAGTCCATAATAATAATAATCATAATCATCATACATCATGATCCATGTTTTGGTTTAGTAGTCTCTCCTCCGAAGACCGACACTAAGACCGACACTTGACCCATCCCAAACTGTAGTCCTTAACCATGGACATGGCTATTCGAATAGATATAATCTCTGCAGAGGGTGTACTCTTTACCCACGAGTAATGGATTCCTTTAGTCCATCGGGACTAATTCCATTTACAGTCTTTTAATTGAAAACACGCCTAACTCGCACACACCAGCTTAACTTACCGGTGTCTGGAATCACCCATGACACTTGTTAAGCAAAACTCTAAGTGGGGAGGCTACAACCTCGCGTAGCATGGGATCAAATTTATATCACACGCTCTAAGGGGTGCCCCCCTCTCGGTCCCAACCGGAAACACCCATGCCCCCGGACCAGGTGGCATGCCTACCGGATGCATCCGGTATCTTCCACCATGGCCTCTCTGTACGGTGTGTGCTAGGAAGGGGTTGACAACTTACTGAACCGTACCCTACCCGTGGCAGGGACAAGTGGTAGTATGAAACAAGCATGGGGGTTACTGGAACAAGACTCGATCTACGGTCGACTCAGGAGGTTTAAAAATTCCATGCATGATATGTATAACAAAAATATTTCAACCAACAAAATCACCACTCATTATACCTTACTATGCCATACCGGACATAACCGTCCCGATGAAGACCGGAGACAAGCTCATGCCTACCCAAGGCAGAGGCTTTCCCGGATTTCTTTCCGGCATGCATGCAAGGCATACGAGGACGATTACTATCACAAGTATATCCACTTCCAACAGCAAGGAAGTCTCCAATATGCATTCATGCAAATGATCGTATCACCACATAAAATAACGAGTTCTCCGTATTAAGGTGGTGTTATACTCGTATTAACCAACACACAAAAATATTATGCCAGGGTTCAGAATGCTTGCCTTCAAGAGTATGCAAGTAGGGTGTGCCTTTTAAAAGTTGACTTCTTCTTCAAAAACCTAATTTTGAAATTATTCAAATTAAAACATAGTTTCAAAACAGTGTAAAAAAGTTGTCTGAAATTTTTTCAAATAAATCTTAAAATAAACTAGACTAAATTTGAGAGAGGTTGGAAAAAGAATCAACTCATTTGGAGTTTTATTTTAAAAGATATAACCAGTCAAAGTTTTGGTCAAATTCTATTTTTAAAATAAAACAGAAAAAAAGAAAAACGTTTCGAAAACTGAACAAGTCGAAGGCGTACTTTGCTTTTACGCTTCCACTTAGCCAGCGTGGACCGGCCCGCGGTCACTGACAGTGGGTCCAGGGGGCCCACTGGTCAGGTTTGACCGGTCTCCCCGCCTTCCCTCTCCTTTGGCCGAACGGAGGCAGAGCTCCGGCGATCCTCGCCGGCGAACGACGGCTCCTCGAGGGCATCCGAGGGCAGGGATGGATCCGCGGGTCTAGGGCGGTCCTCCCGGTGGTCGCCAGGCTGGTGGCGAGCTCCTTGGCGGAGGTAGCTTCTGGTGTATTTAGGGGCTCGGGCTACGGTGGTTCCCGACCGTGTTTGGGAGGCTGGGCGGCTCCGCAGGGTTGAGAGGAGTAGGTTGGTGGCGCTGGATGCGCGAGGGAGGCCCTGGTTGCGACGCATGGCGCTGGGGCGTGGCGGCGGCCGAACCAGCCGGAGTCGGGGAAGACGGCTTCCCCCCGACGATTACTGGCTGTGGGGGTGCTATGGGGGTGGCCTGAGGTCGCCTGAGTGCTCGGATGGGTCGGGGGCCTGCTTTTATAGCACAACAAGGTCGGTTCCGCGGCGGCCAGAGATAAGGTCGGCGAACCGCCTTGCTGTAGTTTGCAGGGCATCGTGGCGGCGACAGGCGCTAGCGGACGAGCTCGTGGATGAGCTCGGGCTGTTCCTTGAGCGAGCTGGTGCACTGGTGTGTCTCGGGAGGCGCCGTCCATGGCAGAGCTGTCGAGCCGGCGGTGGCGGCATGTAGTGGTGGCGCTGTAGAGTGCCAGGAGGGGGCCAGGGCGGCACTGCAGTGAGGGAGGGGTCGGGCGCGACGGCTAGGATGGGGGAGAGGCCAGGACGGGCACGGGTAGGCGGCAGCGGGACGCGGCGACTCGCGTGCACGCACATGCAAAACGCGTGCTGTGGCCGCGCCCAGAGCATGCATGCCAAGTGTTCGGCGAAATGCCCAGGCAGGCAGGTGGCTTGGGTGGGGCTGGGGATTAGCAGGTCTAGGTTAGAGGCATTTAGGAGCTAAGTGGACATGCCAGTATGTCCAGAGGGGCAAGATCACAGTGCAAAACTAAAATCATGCCAAAACTGTCCCTGCACTCAAGGTGTTTGATAGAATGCCAAGAGCATCTAGGAAACTCTTGGAGGGGCCAAAATCTCCAGATTAGGGTCTCTTTAGATGCAGGTGAGCATGGCAAGGTTAGTTGGCCAAATCTAGAAACTTGTTAGTGTAAGCTTTGCAAAACTCCAGTTCTGGACAGAAGGAAAAGGGCATAATATCATGTACCAAAAATGCTCCAATGAGTCCAACCTCCTGGACTTAAGGGTTTGGTAAGGTGTACTACAAGCAGGAGAAAACTCATGGTCACTAGAGCAGAAATAATTAGGGATGCAGTAGAATACACCCAACTGGGCCAGAATGAAAATGAGGTTGATTTACTCAAAAAATTTAAAGGACATAACTAGGTTTTGCATAAAGATGAATAATATACTCCTACTGACATCCCCAAATTTTGGTGGAAGTTTTAAAGAAGTTTTTAAATAGGTTGCAGTGCAAAAGTGAAATTTGACCAGATTTAAAAAACTTGTGGTAAAACTCAAAATCTCCAAATGGCTAAGGAATATTTTTGCATAAAAGTGATTTAGGGACATCATATGTCATCCCAAAATTTTGGTTGGAATTTTAAATAAATTTATCAAATGGTTGTAGTTCAAATAGAGCTCCAAAACTAATGAAAAATCACTTTAAGGAATAAAGCTCAGAGAGCAATAATTGTTCAAATAAATCCACTGATAATAGAAATGTTTTTCTCGAGAGGGTAAACAAGTCCAATAATATAATTGGAAAGTTTTCACTTGGGGTAAAAACTCGATAAAAATAAAGAAAGATTGGTTCTGAAATCAAAACAAAATCCAGAAATAAAAGTTTAAGTTTCCTGGCAAAATTTTAATTAATAAAACAAGGTTAAAATTTTTGGGGTGTTACAAGTTAGATGTTGTTACCCTTTTCAATCTGGGTTTTTTTGTAAACCTGATGAACAATTAACCTCGTGCTTTTGTACAGTTTGTAAGATGGAGTTAGATGTTCCTGCCCTTTTCAACTCGGCTGTGACTGTCATATTTTCTTTGAAACAAGGCAAATGGCTTGCCATTCGTTTAATTTAGAGTGAAATATTGTAACAAATCCCAACCAAGGGAAATAACATCACTCTCGCCGGCTGCATGAGCTCACTGTGCATTAGAGAAGCGAAGTGATTAGCCCCCACCAGCACCCACAAACTTATTTCGAACTAGCACATCAAATGGGCTGTAAATTTTCATCGGAAAGGCCGCATGACCGTGACAGACTTGGATTCTGACATTTGGGACCGGCAAGGAAATAGCCTATCCAAGGTGGTGTCGACTTACTAGCCAGTTAATAAACGATTCTGCCTACCAGTCGTTGGGTTGACATCCAACATCTGTCGTGTATCTTCTATCTCTTGTCTTCTTCTTCCTCCAGCCGCCCAAACCAAACCACCCCTTCGGCTCCGCCTGCTCCCGCCTCCCATGGCTGGTTGCGCCTCCGCCGCCCTACCGTACGTACCCTCCAACGTTGGCCAGTCCCTCCCTCTATTCCCCCACACGTCCTATTATTCTCCGGCGACGTCAGCCCCAACACCCACCCGCGCCTGAACCAGTCAACCCTCGTACTCCCCTCCGCCTACAACTAGACCGGCGCATCTTCAACGGCTCCTGTTCGTTCCGTCCGAGGCCTCGCTGTCGTCCGCCGCCTTGTGGCCTTGGTTCGCTCGCCATGCGCGGTGCGCCGCCCTCTTGCGTTGTCAACGTCGTCAACAACCAAGAGGAACAAGGAGATGATTGTACGTGGAGAGGATGACAGTAGGGACCCACTAGCGTCATGGCAGTACGCAAGCAAGTGCCTCTATAGTACAAGCCCGAAAATATGGTTCCTCCTAATGGCTGGACATCTGGGGCTCACGCCATTATCAACGTAGTCAATAAACGAGAGAATTACACTACGAGCGGCTGACACCAGGGACCCAGCAAGTCGCGCATTTTTTTTGAGGAACAAGCAATTGTTATTTATACTAGTTTTAGCGATGGATCAGGGTAACAACGGGACTGTGCGGGGGCTGTGGCCCATCTAGCTAGGGTTTTATTTATGTTTACCACATCATGAGCCCAGTTGTGTTTTTTTCTTGCTAAAAATGGGTAGCCCAGTTCTATTTTTTTAAAGAAATACCCAAACAAGGCCTACTTGCTTTATCTGCCCTGTTGGGCTGCAAATCTTTCAAGATGAGGAGAGTTTCATTCGGTTTGCCCAGAAATGGCCTGTACATTTTTAAAACACATCAAAACGGGAATTAGTTTCAATTTTTTTCATTACAAAATCGTAAATTCCATTGATTTTTATGCATGGACAATTATTTGGATTTTATATTTATATAAATTATTTTTCAAAATAGTTTGAATGTGAATCGATATTTCTGGATTAAAAAAGTTGACCGCACCGAAATATGCAAAATTTCATACTTTTTAACCGTGGCCACAATATGGGGTGTAATGCTAACAAAAAGAAGATGGGCTCCAAAAAAAACTTAAGAATTAGCAAATGGGCTGTACATTATTAAAAATAATAGCAGATGGGTTGTATGCTGTTTTCCATAGATTTGAGGCTGAGTTATGCGCCTACTACAGGTTGACGCTTATGGTTTCATAAAAAAAAGGTCGACGCACACGCAACGCCCTGGTAACTTAGTCAACACACGAGAGAAGTGACTGTTGGGTGTCCATCCAATGGCTGTCGTGCTTCTTCAATCTCTGCTCTTCATGCTCCAGTCGCTCAAACAAGTGCCGGTGGGACTGCCTGCTCCCTCCTCCCACGGCCGGCTATGCTGTCGCGCAGCCCTCACAGCCCCACCGTACTCCCATCGCTGGCCTAGCCATCCCTCTACTCACCCACACATGTTGTTATTCTCCGGCGACGGTAGACCAACCAGTAAACCCTCGTACTCCTCCGCGTGGGAAACAACTGCCGAGTATTCCCTGGCTCTGTGTCGTTCCCTTCCTAGGCCTCGCCATCGTCCACTGCCCTGGTGCTCTCGGCGCGGCCTGGTCAACATGGTCAATGAACAACATCCATCGGAAGTGGACTGTGCGTGGAGAGGCTGACAGCTGGGCCCACAGCCGCACGCAAGGAAATGCCTCCTTATTACGCACAAAATAATGATTCCTCCACCTGACAGCTAGGACCCACAGGAAGGGCCTCTGTATTTCGCGAAAAAAATGTTCCCCCCGCTGACAGGTCAGATCCACCAGCTATATCTTCGCACACAAGGAAGTGCCTCCTTATTATGCCCAAAAAAATGAATACCCCCTGCTAGCTGGGACCCACCATATTGTTGGGCTGACTTGTGGTCTTACTAAGTTGATGGGGATGGAGGGCTTTGTCAACTTAGTCAATACTCCAGTGACCGTATGATGTCCATCCAATGGCCATAGTGCTTCTTCAACCTATGGTCTTCTTGCTCCAGCCGCCCAAAGCAGCGCCGGTCGTGCCGCCTGCTCCTGCCTCCCGTGGCCGGCTATGCTACTGCCTGCTCCTGCCTCCCGTGGTCCGGCTCTGCGTTGTCCCCTTCCTAGGCCTCACCGTCGTCCACCGCCGTGGTGCTCTCGGCACGGCGTGGTCAATGTGGTCAATGACCGACTTCCGTCGGAAGAGTACTGTACATGGAGAGGCTGACAGCTGGGTCCACGGCAGCCGCAAGGAAGTGCCTCCTTATTACGCGGAAAATAATTATTCCTCCACCTAACAGCAGGGACCCACCGGACGGACCACCAGTATTTTGCGAAAAAAATCGTTTCCCCCTGACTGGTGGGACCCACCGGACGGGCCACTGTATTTCGCGAAAAAACGTTCCCCCCGCTGTCAGCTTGGACCCACCGGAAGTGCCTCCTTACTACGCACAAAAAAATGAATACTCCCCCGGCTAGCTGGGACCCACCTTGGTGGGAGGCTATCTTGTGGGCCTACTAAGTCAACTTAGTCAATATGAACGATTCTAGCTCCCGTGACCGTACGATGTCCATCCAACGGTCGTAGTGCTTCTTCAACCTCTGGTCTTCTTGCTCTAGCCGCCCAAAGCAGCGCCGATTGTGCCGCATGCTCCTGCCTCCTGTGGCTAGTTGTGCTGTCATAGAGGCCTCACTACCCCCTACTATTCCCACTGCTGGCCAAGCCCTGCGGCGACGGCAGCCTCACACCGTAGCCGAACCAGTGAACCCTCATACTCCTCTCCGCACGGGCTACCACTGTCGCGTCTTCCCCGGCTCCGCGTCGTCCCCTTCCTAGGCCTCGCCGTCGTCCACCGCCGTGGTGCTCTCCGCGTGGCGTGGTCAACATTGTCAAGGAACGACTTCCATCGGAAGAGTACTGTACGTGGAGAGGCTGATAGCTGGGTCCACGGCCACAGACCAGTTTTTTTGTGATTTGCCATGTAAGTCGCTTTGGCAGGCCTGTTGGGCTACAAATCTTTCAAGACGAGGAGAGCTTTCATTCGGCTGGCCGAGAAAATGGCCCATCAGTAATGAGAAATGGGCTGTACATTTTTAAAACACATCAAACCGACAATTAGTTTCAAATATCTTTTTCTTCATTTCAAGATTTTAAATTACATTAATTTTTATGCATGGAGAATTTGTTGGATTTTATATTGATATACATTTATTTTTAAAATCAGTTTGAATGTGAGTTGAAATTTTGGGATTAAAAACAGTTCGAACCACACCGAAATATGCAAAATTTCGTATATTTTTTTAATCGTGGCCATAATATGGGCTATAATGCTAACAAAAAGAATACGGGCTCCAAAAAAAACCTTAAGAATTAGCAAATGGGCTGTAAATTATTCGAAATAATGGCAGATGGGTTGTATGCTGTTTTCCACAGATTTGAGGATTTCCGAAAAAAAGGTTGACGCACAAGCAGTGACTGTTGGATGTCCATCGAATGGCCGTCGTGCTTCTTCAATCTCTGCTCTTCGTGCTCTAGCCGCTCAAACAAGCCGGCGGGACTGCCTGCTCCCTCCTCTCCGCGGCCGGCTATGCTGCCGCGCAGGCCTCACCGCCCCACCGTACTCCCATCGCTGGCCTAGCCATCCCTCTACTCACCCACACCTGCTGTTATTCTCCGGCGACTGCAGACGAACCAGTAAACCCTCATACAGTCGTACTCCCCTCCGCGTGGGAAATAACTACTGGGTCTTCCCTGCCTCCGTGTCGTCCCCTTCCTAGGCCTCGCCGTCGTCCACCGCCGTGGTGCTCTCGGCGCGGCGTGGTCAATGTGATCGGAAGAGTACTGTGCGTGGAGACGCTGACAGCTAGGTCCATGGCCGCAGCAAGGAAGTGCCTCCTTATTACGCACAAAATAATTATTCCTCCACCTGACAGCAGGGACCCACCGGACGGGCCACCGTATTTCGTGAAAAAAATGTTTCCCCTCTGACTGGTGGGACCCACCAGCTACACCTTCGCACGCAAGGAAGTGCGTCCGGGCAAAAAAATGATTCGCCCCCTGACTGCTGGGACCCACCAGCTACATCTTCGCACGCAAAGGAGTGCGTTCGGGCAAAAGAAAAACGATTCGCCCCCCTGACTGCTGGGACCCACCAGCTACATCTTCGCAGGCAAGGAAGTGCGTGACAGTCGGGACCCACTTGGTTGAAGCGTACGTAGCGTTGTCATTCTGGTCGCGAACGTGTACGTACATACTGGTCGATGTAGAGGCGTGCATGTGTTGTAGTAGAGGCGCGCACGTGTCGTAGTAGAGGTGCGCACGTAGCATGTACATGTACGTATAGCGGCGAGGGTGCAAGAAAGAAAATACGGCCACGTACGTACATACGGGTAGGGTCTCGAACGCCTATCGTGCATACGTACATGGCTGGGTCAGAACGGAGAAACAACGTCGTCGTCGTGTTCATGGGGAGCCAACCGGCTGGGTCGGAATGAAATGCATGGTCGTGTTCATCGGGAGGGCTTGGACGGAACAGGCAATGGAAACGAGGCCTGGCGTATTGCACAACGGAGGAAACGGCCTTGTGTTCGACCGGCCACGTTCGGAACAGGGTCCTGTTGATCGGGAGGGGGCTGGCATACCACAAAATGGAGGAAACGGACCTCCTATGGTCGAAACGGGGGTCCTATTGATCGGGAGGGGCGTGGCGTACCGCAAAACGGACGAAACGGACCTCCTACGGTCGAAATGGGGGTCCTGTTGATCGGGAGGGGTGTGGCGTACCGCAAAATGGACAAAACGGACCTCCTACGGTCGAAATGGGGGTCCTGTTGATCGGGAGCGGTGTGGCGTACCGCAAAACGGACGAAACGGACGTCCTATGGTCGAAACGGGGGTCCTGTTCATCGGGAGGGTTGTGGCGTACCGCAAAATGGGACTCCACGGGATACTGTTCATCTCCACCGTCGACCTCCTCCAGCCTCCATGGGCTACCGTCGACCTCCTCCAGCCTCCACGGGCTCCTGTTCATCTAGCCTCCACCGCGTGCTACTCCATCGGCTACTGTTCAACCACCCCTCCACGGGCACCCCTCCATCGTCTACTGTTCATCCAGCCCTCCACACCATGGGGACCTATTCAACCACCCCTCCACGGCCACCCCTCCACCGTCTACTATTCATCCATCCCTCCATACCATGGGGTCCTGTTCATCCGGAGGCAACGCCACCGCTCACTGTTCATCCAACCCCCCCTCCCCCTGCCCCGCAACGCTCACTGTTCATCCAATCGGCCGGCTTCAGTTAGTAGCAGTAGCGAAGGAATCGCTCCATCGGGTTCAGTTAAAAGCCATCGATCGATCGCACGGGTTCAGTAACGCGTAGCCTGCAGTGCAATCACTCGGGTTTAGTTAGAGCCCAACGCCTCGCTCGGGTTCAGATAGAGCCAACGCCTCGCACACACGCGCGTACATGTACGAGAGAAACGCGCATCGCTCGGCCCCCGACCTCCCACCGTAACCGGCAACTCCCCGAAATTTTCCTCCCCCTCGCTTCTACCACGGTTTTTTCCATCATGGATGGCCCAAAGAATGTCAAGCAACTGCGTCTCCGGCCCGCCCAGGACGAAAAGCCCATTTTCTGTCATGATTTTTTGTCATAAAAGTAGGAGCCCACCACATCTATGATGATACCGGGTTTTGTCACAATTATCGTCATAGAAGTGTCATATGTATGACAGAAAAAAAAAATCGTTCGGCCCAAAATGTCACAGATGTGTCTTTTTTTGTAGTGCAAGAGTTCATCACGGAGGAAATCAGAAAGCTAGAGGCGGCAGGCTTGGTGAGGGGAGTACTCCATCCGACGTGGTTGGCCAATCCGGTAGTGGTGCGCAAAGCAAATGGGAAATGGAGGTTGTGTATTGACTACATAGACATCAATAAGGCCTGTCCAAAGGACCCTTTCCCATTGCCGCGCATCGACCAGACTGTTGACTCCACGACTGGGTGTGACCTGTTATAGTTCCTTTACGCCTACTCGGGATACCACCAGATCTTCATGACAAAGGAAGACGAGGAAAAGACGGCATTCATCACCCCGTGTGGTACGTACTACTTTTTACGGATGCCTTTCGGGTTGAAAACTGCTGGCTCAACCTTTGCAAGAGCAATCCAAATTGGTTTTGAGCCCTAGCTACATAGAAATATGGAAGCCTATATGGATGACATAGTGGTCAAAATCAAGGACAAAGCAACGCTTGTGCAAGATCTGGAGGAAACATTCGGGAACCTGCGGAAGATCAACCTCAAATTGAACCCTGAGGAGTGTGTCTTCGGCATCCCGTCCGGCAAGCTTCTCGGGTTCTTTGTGTCCCAGCGCGGGATTGAAGCAAACCCAGATAAGATCAAGGCCATCGAGCAGATTGAGGCACCCAAGCGGATCAGGGACGTGCGCCAACTCACTGGTTGCGCTGCTGCCATGACCCGGTTCATCTCCAAGTCCGTGGAGCGTGCCCTTCCTTTCTTCAAGATCTTGAAGAAAGCAGGGCCAGTGGAGTGGTCCCCAGAAGGCGAGGCAGCGCTGCAGGATTTGAAGAGATACCTCTCCTCTGCCCCAGTGGTGGTTGCGCCCAAACCACAAGAACCGTTGCTACTCTATCTAGCGGCAACGAATCAGGTGGTTAGCACCGCACTAGTGGCGCAGAGAGAGGCCGACAAAAAGGCAGCGAAAGCGGCAGAGCCAACAGATGGCAGGCCGAAACCCTCTCCGGCAGGGCTCGATCCCGCCAAGATCGAGTCCCCGGCAGGGGCCGACGGCGGCGCGACAGGACCCACGCAACCGGGTGAAGAGGCGCAGAAGAAGAATAGGTGCAGCACCCAGTGCACTTCGTCAGCTCCCTCTTGCAGGGGCTAGGTCGAGGTACTCAGGTGTGCAAAAGCTTCTCTTGGGCCTCCTCATGGCCTCGAGGAAGTTACACCACTACTTCCAAGCGCATGAGATCACGGTGGTCACCCGCCTCCCATTGCAACGTATACAACACAACCCAGATGCAACGGGGAGGATTGTGGAATGGGCCCTGGAGCTGTCAATTTTTGGTTTGAAGTTCGAAAGTACCTCGACGATTCAGAGCAGAGTCTTGGCGGAGTTTGTTGCGGAATGGACCTCGACACCCGACGAAGAGGTACAGGAGACCACTCTCCCCGGCAAGGAAACGAGCTGCAACCGGATCATGTACTTTGATGGTGCCTTCTCGCTGCATGGCGCCGGTGCTGGTGTGCTGCTTGTCGCACCCACCGGAGAGCACCTCAAGTATGTCATCCAGATGCACTTCCCCCGGGAGATGTCGACCAACAACACCGCCGAGTACGAGGGTTTGCTTACCGGTCTCAGGATCGTGGTAGACCTCGGAGTTAAGAAGCTCACCGTCAGGGGCGACTCACAACTCGTCGTCAGGCTGATCAACAAAGATTATCAAAGCCCGTTGATGGAAGCTTACGTAGATGAGGTGAGGAAACTGGAGGAGCGCTTTGACGCTATACAAGCGGAGCATGTCCCTCGAGCGGAGAACAACGTCGCCGATTACCTGTCAAAGCACGCTGCCCTCAAGCTACCTGTGGAACCAGGTACTTTTGTGCTTCAGTTGACCCAACCATCCGTTGAGCCGCCGACCGGGCAGAGCAAGCGGAGGAAGCTAGGCCCCGGCAAGTACTTCCCCGCCGAGCTCCCCATAATTACCGGCGAAGATGTTGCCGTGGATGCCGATCCTGCCGCAGGGCAACCGACTCCGGCAGGACCTCAGGTCATGCCATGGAGGCGGCCGCCCCCGCGGCAGAAGAGATGCCTTTGGTCCTTGCTGTCGAGCCACAGGCTCCGGCATGGGCACAACACACCATCCGATTCCTTCAAAAAGGAGAGCTTCCTGAGGAGCAGGAAGAGGCAGAAAGAGTAGCCTGCCGGTCTGCTCTGTACCAATTCGTTGATAACATATTGTACAGAAGGAGACCGAATGGGGTGAAATTAATGTGCATCTCCCGGGAGGAAGGACTAAAGTTGTTGGCAGAGATACATGGAGGCATATGTGGCTCCCACATAGGGTCGAGGGCCCTTGCCGGCAAGGCTTTCCGGCAAGGTTTCTTCTGGCCTACCGCCCTCCAGGATGCGACGGCGCTAGTAACTAAGTGTGAAGCGTGCCAGTTCCATTCAAAGAAGCTCCATCAACCGGCTCAAGCCCTTCAAACTATCCCTCTCTCCTGGCCCTTCTCGGTCTGGGGGATCAACATATTGGGCCCTTTCCCCCATGCTGTCGGGGGCTTTGAGTACTTGTACGTTGCAATTGACAAGTTCACAAAGTGGCCACAGGTGGAAGCAGTGAGGAAGGTCACTGCGCAGTCAGCCGTCAAGTTCTTCAAGGGGCTAGTGTGCCGTTTTGGGGTGCCGAACAGGATCATCACCGACAATGACACGTAGTTCACAAGCCATGCCTTCATGCAATACATTGAAGATCTCGATAGTATGGTCTATTTTGCTTCCGTGGCACACCCACGGAGCAACGGCCAAGTGGAGAGAGCAAATGCTGAAGTCCTGCGAGGCTTAAGGACGAAGACTTTTGACAGGCTGCGCAAGAGTGGAAGGCGCTGGATTGATGAGTTGCCGGCGGTACTTTGGTCGATCAGAACGATGCCAAATCGAGCCACCGGCGACACACCCTTTGCCCTGGTTTACGGGGCAGAAGCAGTTCTCCCCACAGAACTCATATACAGGTCACCTCGAGTGCTCGCTTATGATGAGCTTGAGCAAGAGCAGTTGTGGCAAGATGAGACGACACTCCTTGAGGAAGATCGTCTCTAGGCAGCTGCGAGAGCAGCACGCTACCAGCAAGCCTTGCGCCGCTACCATAGCCGCAAGGTTCATGCCCGGAGCTTTGAGGAAGGCGACCTTGTGCTTCGGCACATTCAGTCGGCCAAGAATTCCAACAAGTTGACGCCAAAGTGGGAAGGCCCTTATCGGGTAACATGAGTCACCAGGCCCGGCGCAGTCCGGCTGGGGACCGAAGATGCCATTCCAGCGAGCAACTCCTAGAACATCGAGCATCTCCGCAAGTTTTACCCATAAGGCGCGGATGCCGGGCCACCCGGCAGGCCACCCTTTAAGCCTTGCCGGCAAGGCATGTAACTGTTTGTGCAAAGCCAGGCGCAGACCCTGAGCATAAATAAATGAAGCACTGGTGCCTTAAGTTATAGCATGCATGCTAGATTGAGTCTCTTCCTTGGTTAGGGTTGATAGTGCTTAGCGGCGACTAACCCCTAGCTTAGAGGTCGAATGCGCGTCTCTCTGTTCCTCTCTGTATTGTTTGGTTCGCAGGGCGCGCAACTATTCTTGCCGAGCTGTTTTGGAAGAAAGGGAATGGACCGGCGCCCAGACCCCGGCAAGCCAGAGTTGCCGGGGGCTGCAAGAAAAAGGGTCCCTTCACGGCAAGCCAAGGTCACCAGGGGCTGCAGATCTAGATAAGTCCTTTATCCTTCGTCATGCATTTCGTTATGGACTGGGATACGTGAAACCCCGTTCTTTCTCTAAGCTGTCATGCTCCCCCTTTACGGTACCCAGGGATTATCCCCTGGGTCCGAATTTGGTCGTAGCCACGGCAGCAAAGAAGGAGAACAGGGAGCCTAAGCCCACCTCATCCCCGCCTCTGCCGAGAGCAGGAGAAAGATTGAGCAAGGTGGGGAGACGACAAGGCCTGTTGCTGGGCGGAAAAGCGTTTGTCTTAAAGATAACTAGGATTCACTACTTGTCGTGGATTCCTCCCGTGAACAAAAATCCCGGCAAACATCCCTTTTTCATTAAAAAACATCCCGTACAGGTACAGTTCATACGAAATGAAAAACATGAACAAGGGGATTACAAGTTCTAAAGTTAACAAAGGCCTAAGGCTTACAACACTAAAAAGATATAAGGTGCCCGTAATCCCTTTCTTGTCCCTCTCCTCAGGAAATGGAACAAGAAAGCAGAAGGGCAAAAGGGGCGCCTAGGCGAGCTACGATTGGCAGAAGACACCAAGAGAACATCTCGGTGGCCGTCCAAGGGCTGGATGGTGATGGCGGCGCCGGAGGCAGAGCTCGAAGACGAGGCGGCAGGACGCCAGCACGCGACGAAGGCATCGATGCCCGCGTACTCCGACTTGATGGCCTTGCCGCTCATCCTCTTCCTCTTCCACAGCCTCCCTACGCCAGCCGCCCAAGGAGACGACCCCGAGAAGTTCAAGGAGCCGGCGACACGGATGATGGGGTCGCCGGTGCCGCTCGGAGCGGCGCCTGACACCTAGTCGTACTCGTCATCCTGCCTCCCACTGCCCTCGTCGTCGCTGCCGTTGTCTTCCTCGCCACTCTCGCTTGAGGAGGAATCTTCATCATTGGAGGAGCTCTCTACGCAGCACCTCACGCGGGTCCCGAAGTGCCCGAAGATCTTGACAGAGAGGAGGCCACCCTCCATTAGTTTGAAATGGAGAGCGAGCCCACCCGTCAAGCCGTGGAGGCGAGCGAAGGTCTTCCACCCTCGGTGAAGGTACATGACGTGAGGGGCGGGGAACTCGACGTCGACCCACGTGCCACTGTTCCCACAACCCCTCATGTGCAGCCGCAGCGCCTGCGGCGGATCCAGCTCCATCTTCCGCGCAAACGGGGTTGGAAGGTGAAGGCGACGGCGCGGCGGATGGCGCAGCCTGACGAAGAATTCGCAGGGGTTGTCCCTACCTTGGCCCTCCATCGGAGGAGGGCCTGCTGGAGGAGGCAAGGCAGATCTGCCGCCCCGTCCTCCTCTCCCTTGGGCACCGCGACGGCCTCGACCTCGCTCCTCCCCCTTTCTCTAGCGGCCGGCTCCGCCGTTGCGAGCTCTTGGGGAGGAGCGATGCGCTGCCTGGCCGAGACCCTCGCCGCCACCGATGATGCGTCGCCACGCCCCCTCGCCATGGCAGATGAAGAAGGGAAGCAGGAATGGGGAGAGGCAGATGGCGAAGAGTGGAGAGGCACCGTTCCTCCCCCCCTCTTTATAAAGGGGCGGGGGCGAGGCTCGGCCGCCCATCCTCGGCCAATCCGGCTCGTTGAAGTGACAGCGAGCAGAGCCGTCAACCGCCCTCCCCGCTCCATTGAAGGCGCGTGGGAATCGACCCGCACACGTGTGACTTCCCATGTCCTACGCGCCTGCCATTCGCTCTGCGTTATGCATGCCGCGAACGTGGCGCGAGGGGCGGGTGCAGGGGGACGTGTGGAACAATGGTTCCCAAGCGAAGGTAGTAAATGGGAGGCGGCCCTGCGGTCTCGAAGAGATACACAGGCCACCTCTTTACTGTCCACCACGAGGTGACGCCAGCATGCCCACGTCATGCATGCGCACGACCCCCACATCGCGCGTTCAATGCGGATCGTGGGAAGCGCAGCGGACGGAACAGTGGTCGCGGTAAAAATCTGCCCCAAATGCATGCGCGCCGTTCTGGGCATGGCCCAACAACGTGCTGCGCTTATCTGTGGCCAGGCCTGGGTGCTCCTGTCGGTGTACAAAAGTAGGGGCTCTGCTTTTGACCCCTTTACTTGTGCACGGGCAGTTAGAGCCTCCTGCCACGGCCACGCACAGACACGACAAGAAAGGGAAGCCGGAGAGAAGCCGAAACCACAAGGACAAACGAAGCAACAACAAGGGCCAAGGGCACAAAGATCAGATAAGTGTAGCAGGTTCCCCCGTCAAGGACCCTTGCAGGAGCAGCCTCAGCAGCCCCGGCAAGACCCTTGCCGGGGCAGCTCGCCCGCGCCAGCCAAAGTGAGCTAGCCTTGAGCCCACCAACGCTAAACAAATGCATTGGTACAAGGCTAGGGAGGCACCTCCGTGGTGGCATGCAGATCTTTGTGAAGACATAGAATGCTCAAGATCAGATGAGGATAGGAAGGAAACCATCCTCACCGAAGAAACCCTCGAGACCCCCGGCAAGATCCCTGCCGGGGAAGCCAGCGTGCCACGGCAAGACCCTTGTCGGGCCACCCGGCAAGACCCTTGCTGGGCGAACCAGCAAGACCCTCTCTAAGCGCACCGGCAGGGCCACTGCCAGGCCCGTGCCAACCAAGTCCTCACCGCCATTCGCATGCAGCTGCCGACCCAACCAGCTAGGCAGGCACCTGCATAGCAGCATGCAATCCTTCGTGGAGGCTCCACCACCGCGCCAGCTCAGCTGCCTGCCTGCCTACATGGCACCGCATGCATCGCTGGCCAGGGCGTGTGTCGAAGCGAGGAGGAGCGGCGACGGACGGGACGGGCCTCGCCCCCGTCCCCGATAAAGCAAAGGGACACCTAAGCCTCGCATTAAATGCGTCTTGTCCTGTAATACTAGCGATAAACTCACAAAGCTGTAGCACTTTCCACCTCCTGTATGCCACTGTGGCAGCCCCTTTCGCCTATAAAAGGAGGCACATGGCACACAGAGAAAGGATTCGGCTCTTTCGAACCCCACAGCACCCAGAGCTTGTTCAAGAGCTCAAGAACACTAAATACATCCACAAAAGTAGGATCCTAGGGTTTTACGCATCTTTGTGGCCCGAACTTGGGTAAATCCCTTTGTGTTGTCTACTAGTCCCGCTCTTCTCAGGATCTCCGCCCCCCCTCCCCCGCAACTGTAAAAGGGATTCCAGTGATCCCATAGGTGTCATTTTCCACCGACAGGCGCGCCCCCTACCTCGTGCCCACCTCGTGGCTTTCTTGACGTGGGGTCCAAGTTTCCTGGATCATATTCGGTGAGAAAATCACGTTCCCGAAGGTTTCATTCCGTTTGGACTCCGTTTGATATTCCGTTTCTTCGAAACACTGAAATAGGCAAAAAAACAGCAATTCTGGGTTGGGCCTCCGGTTAATAGGTTAGTCCCAAAATAATATAAAAGTGGAAAGTAAAGCCCAATATGGTCCAAAACAGTAGATAATATAGCATGGAGCAATCAAAAATTATAGATACGTTGGACACGTATCACCTGCCGGGGAGGCCGGCAAGTCCGCTGCCGAGGAGGAGGTGGTTGATGACCAGCCTTCCTCCTCTGCTGCCTCTGGCTCCGGCAGGTATCTGAAGGTGAGCGACGACCTTTTCGTCCACCTCCTAGGGATGTCGAGCTCCAGGGCACCCATCGAGGGAGAGGTGTTTGACGAGGAGGTGCTCGCCGCCGCTGGGCTCGAGGTTGTTGACGAGCCGAGCATTGGCGGCAATGGTTCTCAGGAGGAGCGGGTTCTCCAGGCCATGGGTGCCAACTTCTGGAAGCTCCAGACGCTCCACCGCGCCCGCCTGGACAAGGCCAAGTCCAGGATGGCAACGGTGGACAAGGTAGCGGCGGACCTCAAGGGACACGTCGCCGAGAAGCAAACTTGGTTCACCAAGCTTGTGAGGAGCTGAAGGCCGCCCAGGGCAAACTGGCCAAGCGCGAGGTGGAGCTCACCATGAAGCGGGCCGACATCGAGAAGGCCCAGGAGACAACGGAGAACTTGGCCGCCGCAGCCGAGGCCGCTCGAACCCAGCACCAGGCCGCGCTGAACTCCTAGGAGGAGGACCTTGCCGCGCGTGAGGAGAAGCTTGTTGCAACGCTCCGTGGAAAGGATGAGGAGGTGGACAAGATCATCGTGTAGCGGACACGGGAGCTGGAGCAGAGGCACAAAGAGGCACTCAATGCCCAGGCTTTGGTTCACGCTGGCAGGATGAAGGAGCTGGAGGTGGAGCGGGACGAGATGAAGGACCAGGCCCTGAAGCTGTCCAAGGAGAAGGACACGCTCAACGGCACCCTAACGGATGCGCAAGGCGCGACCGTCAGCAGGGCCGGGCAGCTTTCCGAGGCCAACAACGCCATCAAAGACCTCACGCTGAAGCTGGAGGGTCTTGAGGGGATGCCTCTGGAGGCCCAGGCCCAGGAGGGGACCCTGGCCAAGGACCTGGAGGCCGAGAAGCAGCTGCGGAAGAACGAGACCGCCAACCACAAGGACTTTGTGGAGGGTGAGAACCGCTGGATTGGGCGCCTCGAAGACATCGCCGGCAGGATCACCACGCAGTTGCCTACCATGGGGATGCCAAACGCGAGGTACACGCTGGAACGCAATGTCAGCCCTAATGCCTAGCTGACCATCTTCTTCGAGGGCGTCCTCGGGGCCCTGGAGCAGTTCCACTCCAATCGGGCGGCCTCGCTGGCCGATGAGGCCTGAAGGCTTTGCCAGGGTGCCATGACCAAGGTCCTCACCAAGATGGCGTACTGGAACCCCGACCTCGACTTCGACGCCGTGTTGGACAGCTTACCGGAGGGTGTGGACCTCGCAGCGCTCAGGGAGCGTATCAAGCCCGTCATCAACCGTATCGGCGGAATCCAGAGGATAGAGGGCCAGCACCGAGATTAGGCACCCCGTCTCGCATTGCCCCTGCAGGTTCATGACCAAGACATTTTTTATCGTTAGTTAGAACCACAGCAACAATTGATGTAATATAACTTTGCAGCACTTTTGACATGATGCATGTTATCTTCCTGTTCGATCTTCCCTTTGTATGTTCACCCTACGTTAGCCAGGTAGGCTTGCCAGTGCGTAAACCCAGGGCGGCACCTTGAGGACGGATCCCCAATGGCATGATGGGTGTGCTTGCTACCGAGCGAACCACCTTACCGATCTTAACGCGGCCGCTCGAACTGTCGAACTTGACTCGAGTCAGAATTGAGAGCGTTGCCAATTGCGCTAGGCTACCCTACCACTCTCGACGTAGTCGCTTGAGCCATTGAGCAGACTCGAAATAGAACAAGGGTGTTGCCAATTGCAGAAGGGCCCCCTTTGCGTGCAGGCTTTCATACATAGGGCAGGACCTTCGACGATAATAACCTCAGATATAAAAAGGAAATTGCTTAAAGTCTCGCATGACTTAGCTTTTCGGTCGTCGCACGGGCGTCCACCACATGCGCAGATGGTGCCGTCAAGCTCGATTGTCTTCTTCCTTGGAAGAACGGCTGCTTCGATCAAACCAGAGTTTCACAACTGCGCCACCCCCTACCTGGCGCGCCAAAGATGTCGGCGAGAACGACACCTATGGGGTCACTTTGATCCCTTCTACGGTCGGTGGGAGCGAAGTTGTGCAAAGAGCAGGTCTGACAGGAAGCACACGAGTCATTTACCCAGGTTCGGTCCGCGAGGATGCGTAAAACCCTAGTCCTGCTTTGGTGGATGTATTGAGTGATCTTGAGTTCTCGAACTAGCTACGGGGGCTTCGTAGTTCCAAAAAGCCGAATCCCTCTCCTGGTCGCCTCGGGCCTCCTTTTATAGGAAAAAGGGGTTGCCACAGTGGCACACAGGAGGTGGAAAGGCCTACAGTGCGCGAGCTTATCGCACGGCATTACAGGACAAAGTGCATTAAATGCACTACTTAGGTGTCCCTTAGCTTTATCGGGGGCGGGAACCAGGCCCGTCCCGTCCGTTGCCGCTCCGCCTCGCTTCGACATGCACCCAGGCCAGCGATGCGTGCAGCGCCATGTAGGCAGGCAGGCTACTGAGGTGGCATGGTGGCAGGACCTTCACGAAGATTTGTATGCCTCCATGCAGGTGCTTGCTGAGTTGGCATGGAAGCCGCATGTCGCCACACAGGCACCTGGCTAGCTAGTTTGGCTGGCAGTTGCATGCGAACGGCGGTGGAGTCTTGGCTGGCGCGGGCCTAGCAGTGGCCCTGTTGATGCCTTCGGCAAGGGTCTTGCTGGGGGCCCGACAAGGGTCTTGCAGTGGCGTTGCAGTCGTCCCTGGCAAGGAGCTTTCCGGGGGTCTTGTGAATTCCCTCGGCTGAGATCCCGCCGAGGGTCGCCGTCTTCCGATCCTCATCTGATCTCACATATTTATGGTGTTGACAAAGATCTGCATGCCACCACGGAGGTGCCTCCCGACCCCTGGTCCCAATGTAGTTTGTTGGGTTGGAACCCGTGGGCTCAAGGATGGCTCGCTCTGTTGGTTTTGGGCAAGTTGCCCTGGCAAGGCTCTTGCCGGGGGAGTCCACCTCGCCCCTCTGCCCTTTGCGTTTCTGGCCTTGGCGTTGCTTCCAGTCGCCTTGTGTCTTCGGCTCCTCTCCTCAGCCCCGCTTAGTGTGGGCGTGGGTGCAGCTCCGACTGTCCGTGCACGACTAAAGGGGTAAAAAGGAGTGCCCCTACTTTTGTACACCGACATGAGGCTACTTTGAGCACGGCAAGATAAGTTATTTCCACAAAAGAAAAGATGCTACGATGCAATCCAGGATCGATAAACATAAGCACAATAACTGGGGAAACATAGTCCTGTTACACACCCCTATGGGGCCCCATACTTGTCTCACTTGAGTGCAGGAAGGAAAGGGAGAACGAAACAGAAGTGGCGCGTGCCCCTACACTGGTCCCCGCGAGGGGGCTCCTGGGGCCGCCACGAGCTCAGCCGGACCCCTCCTCGCGCTTCACGGAGGCGCGGTGACAAGAGGACCCGCTGCCACCTTCAAAGTGGGCGCGGTGGCATGGCGGCTGGTCATAACCACCGCTGCTGGAGTTGTCGCCCGAGGAAGAGTTGTCGTAGCTGGACGAGGCATGACAGGCACCAAGGGCGGCTTCGCCCTCATCCTCGTCGCGACCATCGCCAAGGCCAAGCACCTCCTCGCCGTCATTGACCTCGGGGCAGCACCCGGCGCGGCGACCATCTTCCCCAAACACCCTCACGTAGAGGGTCACCTCGCCATCATACTTGAAATGGAGGGTGCAACACATGCCTAGGCCACACGCGCGGGCAAACGTCTGCTAGCTGCGGGCCAGGGCTATGTTGCCTGTGGCCGAGACCTCAACCGCAACTGAGGGAGTCCTAGACTAGGGGGTGTCTGGATAGCTGAACTATCATCATCGGCCGGACTCCAAGACTATGAAGATACAAGATTGAAGACTTCGTCCCGTGTCCGGATGGGACTTTCCTTGGCATGGAGGCAAGCTTGGCGATACGGATATGTAGATCTCCTACCATTGTAACCGACTCTGTGTAACCCTAGCCCTCTCCGGTGTCTATATAAACCGGATGGCTTTAGTCCGTAGGACGAACAACAATCATACCATAGGCTAGCTTCTAGGGTTTAGCCTCCTTGATCTCGTGGTAGATCTACTCTTGTAACACACATCATCAATATTAATCAAGCAGGACGTAGGGTTTTACCTCCATCAAGAGGGCCCGAACCTGGGTAAAACATCGTGTCCCTTGTCTCCTGTTATCATCTGCCTAGACGCACAGTTCGGGACCCCCTACCCGAGATCCGCCGGTTTTGACACTGACATTGGTGCTTTCATTGAGAGTTCCTCTATGCCGTCGCAATCAGGAAGGATGCCTTTTCCCGTCTTTAAAGACGGCGCCGTCGTCAAGGGAGCTTTGGCCTCCGGCCAAACTATCCGGCTAGGTGGTTTTCTTATGACCGCCTGTTCGGCCACCGCTCCGATGGTGACCTCTCAGGTCATCAAAAGCGATCTTCACATCAGATCGGAATTCGCTGAGCAGTTAGATCCGATTGAGCTCTGCTCTGTAAACGAGCTCTTGGATCGCATCGCCGCCCTGGGAGTCGCTACAGACTACGATCAGATTGGGCTTAAAACCGACCTGAGAGAAATTAACTCTCCCCAGGCTACCCACCACATTGTTGTGGTAGAGGAACAATGCGGCAACTCTTCTTCTATGTTGAAAACCAACTATGTCCGGATTCCCGATCCCTCCATGCCGGATTCCCGCGGAGGGACGGACGCCAATCAAATATTGAACTTAGAGTCAGGCATCGGACTAGATTCGTTGGAAAGCATCCAACAAACCAAGCTTCCAAATCCGGAAGCTTCTTGGCCTTTGAGCCTCAGATCGGGCGGGGTTCCGAACTTAATTCCACCTGCCCACCCAAACATAAGCGATCTATCTCAAATACGGCAAGAGCCCGATGAAACAGTACATCGTTACTGGGCCAGATTCCTCCTTGTTATGAACAGGATAAAGGACTGCCGTGAAGAAAGCGTGATTTCAATTTTCTGCAACAATTGCACGGACAAGGGAATCATAAACGCCATCAGTCGTTGCGAAGTTACACGCTTCACCGACCTAGCGACCGTTGTACAAAAATACTGTGCGATGGAGAGTGCCTGGAAAACCGAAACTAGGTTCTGGGACAATCCGGCCCTGAATACAACCCCGGTCCGAAATAAAAGAGTGCGTCATACTCAAGCACCTGGGTTAAAAACCAAAAAGCAAAAACCCCCTAAAGGGTACGGAACCGTACTGGAGGGATGGCTCAACGGACCCTGCAAAATCCACAGTACGGTGGGCGCCACTCCAACAGATAGCCTTCAAGCATGTTGGATACTACGGCAGGTGGCCAAAAGTGGCGAAGGCTTTTTAGCCCTGGGCAACCAGCCCAGCAGTACCAGTACGGTATTAACAGTCTTCGAGGCTTTCGCATCAAATAACATGCGGAAACAAACAATCCGCAGCCTCGCCGAAGTCTACCAAGTAGCAACAACAAATCCATGGAGCTACATGGCTATCGCCTTCAATGTCAGCGACGAACCTAAATTCCGAACAGCTAGAGCACCAGCCGCATTGGTCCTCAGTCCGATAGTGGACGGCTTTCGTCTTACCAAGGTACTCATGGATGGCGGCAGCGGATTAAACCTCATCTACGAAGAAAGCCTTCAAAAAATGGAAATTGACTGGAGCCGCATTGAGCGAAGCAGCACAACCTTCAGGGGAATAATCCCTAGTCGAGAAGTACGCTGCACAGGTAGCAGCACAACTGAAGTTTCGAAGAGGTCACATTCCAACTGGCCCCATTCGGCAGCGGATATCACGCCTTGTTAGGGCGAGAGGCATTCACAATCTTCCAAGCTATACCCCATTACGGGTACATGAAGCTCAAAATGCCCGGAACCAATGGAATAATCACTCTTGCCAGTGATCCAGATACAACACTCCGCGCTGAAAATAAGACAGCCGCACTGGCCCTAGAGGCATTATCCGAAGCCTTAGCGGTAGAGGAACTAACTGCGTTGCGCTCCATGGTGGATAGGGACGATATGATACTCGATAAGAGGTCCAAGTCCACCTCTTTTAAACCAGCAGACGAAATAGTCAAATTCCAGGTCCATCCAACGGACCCCACAAAGACGGCCTCCATTGGGGCACAATTAAATCCTGATGTAGAAGCCGCATTACGAGAATTCCTTCAGGAAAATTGGGACATTTTCACCTGGCACCCTTCAGACATGCCAGGAATCCCACGCAAGCTGGCAGAGCACAGCCTAAATATCCTAAAAGGATTCAAGCCAGTCAAACAGGCTCTTCGGTGATTTTCCGAACCCAAAAGACAGGCAATGGGAGAGGAGCTAGCCAAACTCTTAGAAGCCGGATTCATCAGAGATATCAAACATCCGGACTGGCTAGCCAATCTGGTAATGGTACCAAAAAAGGACAAATCCTGGCGCCTTTGTGTCGATTTCAAATACCTTAACAAGGCCTGTCCAAAGGACCCCTTCCCTCTCCCTCGCATCGACCAAATCATCGATGCTACCGCAGGGCACGATTCATTGTGCTTCCTCGATGCATACTCTGGATACCATCAAATCAAGATGGCGGAAAAAGACCAGGCCGCAACGGCATTTATTACTCCATATGGACCATTCTGCTTCAACACAATGCCCTTCGGACTCAAAAACGCCGGCGCAACATATCAGCGCATGATTCAGACATCTCTGGCCACCCAGATAGGCAAAACAATCGAGGCATACGTAGAGGATGTGGTCGTCAAGACCAAACACGTCGAAACTCTAGTAGACGACTTGACGGTGACATTCGACAACCTCCGAGCATATGACATTAAGCTCAACCCGGAAAAACGTGTTTTCGGTGTACCAGCCGGAAAGCTCTTGGGCTTCATTCTATCCGGTAGAGGAATTGAAGCAAACCCAGCCAAGATCCAAGCTCTGTCACAATTGGATATCCCAAAAGACCTAAAGCAAATACAAAAGCTAACCGGATGCGTAGCGGCTCTAAGCCGCTTCATCTCCCGTTTGGGAGAAAAGGCACTGCCCCTCTATCGCCTCCTCCGGCGCACCGAACATTTCGAATGGACGGATGCTGCCACGGCCGGACCCGAAGAAATTAAAGCCGTATTGGCAACAAATCCGGTCCTGGTCGCGCCCAACCTGGGTGAACCAATGCTATTATATATCGCAGCAACACATCAAGTTGTCAGCGCGGTACTCGTCGTCGAACGAGAAACAGAAGGGCACAAATTACCTCTTCAAAAACCAGTGTACTACGTATCCACTGTCTTGACTCCATGCAAGTCCCGGTACCCACATTATCAAAAGATAGCGTATGCGGTGTTCATGGCATCCCGGAAGCTGCGACACTAGTTTCAAGAGTGTTCCATAACGGTGGCCTCCGAAGTACCTCTCAACGATATTATAAACAATCGCGACGTAACAGGCAGGATTGCAAAATGGGCCATCGAGCTCTTGCCATTTGACATAACCTACAAACAACGGCGAGCTATAAACTCGCAAGTCCTAGCTGACTTCGTCGCCGAATGGACCGAAGCCGAACTCCCTAAAGAGTACGGCGCATACTCCAATTGGATCATGCATTTCGACGGCTCCAAAATGTTGGCGGGCTTGGGGGCTGGCATCGTCCTGACGTCCCCAACCGGAGACACAGTCCAATACGTACTTCAAATAATGTACATGGACTCCAACAATGCAGCCGAATACGAGGCCCTCCTACATGGCCTTCGGATGGCAATCTCCATGGGTATTCAACGCCTAGAGGTGCGCGGGGATTCAAACCTCGCAATATCCCAAATAAATGGAGACTTTGACGCCAAGGATCCAAAAATGGCAGCCTACCGTAACGCTGTGCTAAAAATGTCAGCCCGGTTCGAGGGACTCGAATTCCACCACGTAGCCCGGGATAATAACCAGGCAGCAGACGTGCTGGCACGTATTGGCGCAAAACGCGACGCCGTCCCTCCAAACATCTTACTGGAACGGCTCTTTAAGCCATCCGTATTATGTGAAGGGGAGTCCGGAAATAACAACCCGGAACCAATTGCACCACCCGACACAGAACATTCTGACACAATCGGTGGCTTAGCCAATGATATAACACCTTCAGCCCACGAAATAATGGCAGTAATTGCCCCATGGACGGAACCATTCCTAGCCTACCTAATTAGGCAGGAACATCCCGAAGACCAAAATGAGGCCCGCTGCATAGTTCGACGATCTAAAGCCTACAAGGTCCATGAGGGAGAACTTTATAAGAAAAGCACAACCGGAGTCCTTCGAAGATGTATCTCCGAAGAGGAAGGGCGAAATCTCCTGGCTGAAATTCACGCCGGACTCGGCGGGCACCACGCTGCAGCTCAGGCCCTTGTAGGCAAGGCCTTCTGTACAGGATTTTATTGGCCGACAGCCCGGGCAGACGCTCAGGACTTAGTCCAATGATGCGTTGGCTGCCAGCTCTTTGCTAATCAGAGCCACATGCCACCCACCGGCCTCAAAACCATACCCATCACCTGGCCGTTCGCGGTCTGGGGGCTTGACATGGTTGGACCCCTTAAAGGGGGAACCCACAAGCACAAATACTTATTGGTCATGGTGGACAAATTCACCAAATGGATAGAGGCCAAGCCGGTTAAAACGGCAGAATCCGAACCTGTGATAGACTTCATATCCGGGGTAGTACACCGTTTTGGCGTCCCCCACAGCATCATCACTGATAACGGCACGAATTTCACGGCCGACGAGGTTAAACTCTGGTGCAAAAACATGGGCATCAAGCTCGACTACGCTTCGGTCTACCACCCTCAAACTAACGGTCAAGTGGAACGAGCAAATGGTCTAATAATGAGCGGCATCAAACCCAGATTAGTGTGGTCCCTCATGGAATCTAACACACACTGGGTAGAGGAGCTCGACTCCATACTCTGGGGGCTGCGGACCATGCCAAACCGCACAACCGGATTCACACCATTTTTTATGGTATATGGCGTTGAGGCAGTTTTGCCCTGCGACATAATTCATGACTCACCTCGCGTGCACATGTACGAGGAAAGAGAAGCCGAGTTAGATCGGTAGGACAGTTTGGACGCTTTAGAGGAGGAGCGCGACGTGGCAAAATCCCGTTCCGCATTCTATCAACAGCAGGCTCGAAGATATCAAAGAAGATAAGTATGGGCCAAAACTTACAACGTTGGCGAGCTAGTTCTACGCCTGCCGGACAAGAAAAAGGACAAACATAAGCCCAAATGGGAAGGTCCCTTCATCATCGACCAAGTCCTTACCGGCGGTGCATACCGTCTACGCAACGCATCTGACAACCGACTCGAGCCAAACCCATGGAAAGCAGCCCGTCTCCAAAGATTTTACGCCTAGCGCCGGACTCAGGGTTCGTCTCCTTCCTCCGTCCACCTTTCATATTTTTTCGCTGTCTTTGTTTTCCCTCCTTTCTCCTCCCGTTTCTTCAGCACAAACCTCTTGAGGGCTGATGTGCGCTCTGTTCGCACTCACTCGATGTGCTACTTGCACTCGTTATACCTGGGGGCTTCTTTAACAGAAGCTTATTTATATGGGCTTCATGCCCACCACATGTGTCACACTTTCGCATGTAACTTTTGATCACCATTATATGCATTGATATGACTTAAGTTTTGGCCAAGCCGGGTTGCCTGGCTCCTGTGCTTACCCCTACGTTCCCGATTGTTCGACTAGGAGGTAAAGGGAGCACCTCTGTGATTGTTACTGCCGAGTCAGCCGGATGTGTACCTCAGACAAGGTGAAGCCGAAGGCTAGCGTTCTTAAGGGAATACTCGGTCGGTGACCTCAAAGATGATTTATTACTTACTTATTTATCTGCCCCCAGATGCTTTTTCTGCTTTTTTCGCAGTCTGGACATGCACTTTAGGGCATGCCTCCCAGGGAAAGGAACCCTTAACGGAACTATTCTCCCTGGAAGATGTTTCTTACTAACCATGTAATATAACATAGCTAGTTTGGCACTTGTCTGATAAAGCAATTATGACCCCTACGCCTTGTCTCCATGCATGCCTCGGTTCTTTTATAACCGTCAGGGTATTCGGACACACTCCGGACTGTTGGGTCCCGAGGTTGAAGCGAAAAGGTCCGCAAAGGCAAACGATCTACAATCCGGCTAGAAGGCATTTTACATGTCATTTTAAAATTACATTGTCAAACTAACTAATTGTACTCCTCTTCAATCCCATCTAACAGGCTGTCTAATTTACAGTCCTGTTGGGAATATTTCACGGCCATCTCTACTTGGCCGTACATCGAGCTCACAGGGATCTCCTTCCCATCAGGACCCATAGGTCCGACCTCGGCCATGTGGTTTGGGTCAGCCTTCGGGTACCGCGTCTTCACCATGGCCCAGGCCTCCCTAGCGCCTTGACGGCAGGCCGATATCTTCCACAGACGGAGACGTCGCCGTACTCCCTGAAGCTTCTCAGCAAGCCCTCCAAGGCCCTCAGGTAGGGAGACGGAAGGCCATAAAGCCTGAACGACGCCACTCATCATCTGCCGAACACGTTCAAGCAGTTGCACTAGCTCGGGAAGTTGGTCACCCGTTGAACCGGGCATTTCCTCCATAGGGTGACCTATGAGCACACCTACAGACATATTTCTGTCAACCGACTTCCTTGCCGAACTCTTCTTTTCAAAAGAGTTTGCTCAAGCACTTACTATAGATGCCGCAACGAAGCCGCTGATTCTCCTTCACGGAGCTAGACAGCTGGGCCCGAACACCTTTTAGCTCTTCTCCTTGTTGGGTGTGGGCATCTTGGAGCTTGTTCCTCTCCTGCTGCACCTTCATAAGCACCCTCTCGCCGGCCTTCAACTCGCACAGTAGATGTTGCCTGTCCGGATCTAGTCCGGCACCCTCTGCAATACTATTGTCAGACTATACACACACGCCACACTTCATAAACTACTTCTCTTTTCAAAATATGAATTACCAGCGGGGGTCTCCGTGGCTCCCCCGGAAGCGGTTAGTGCAGCCTCAAGTTGGGCCTTGCACTCTTGAAGTTCCTGAGACAGGTGGGTATTCTTCTCAGTAAGATCCTGCATAACAAATGATCCTTAAATCAGTTAGTTTAACTATTTTAAGTCTCGGGGGCTACTGGCATATATAGCCATTAAAATTCCTTACCCGTATGTCCTTTACATACTGCTCCGTGGCTTTGGTTAAACCATCTTGAGCAGCACGGAGGTGCTCATCCCCCGCATTAAAGGCATTTAACGCCTCAGGGGAGAAACACGCGTCACGAAGAACTGTCCGACGGCACCTATGATTCATGGCGCTCTCCACCTCAGACCTGGTGGCGGACAACCTATCGGCATCCTCCGTTGGAGGAGCATCCCCCTCCGAACCAGGCGTTGGAGCCTGGCTGGCGGAGGCTTGATGGGCACCCTCTCCGGACTCAGTCCGGCGAGCGCTTTTTCTCCTGGAAGAATCATAAGTATTAATATGCCTCCCAGGAGTCTTTCCCTTAAAGGACAATGGTGCACCATACCTTTGCGGTGACGTTTTGATTCGCGTCGCACTCCTCTTCCGCCTGCTAGGCCGCACTGACCTCGTTTGATCAGTCGCCGCGGGCTCAGCTTCCTGCCATGAAGGCACCTCCTGCCGAGCACCATTGGTGCATGGTGGTCAGAAATAAGCATTAAAAAGTAACGGTGTAAGGACTTCGGTCGTACTCACCTGGGAAGCCGGACATAAACCGGGGTAGTCAGCCGTAATGGCGACTAAAGCATTATCTATGCTGAGCTGGTGGAACACCCCGTCAATCAAATCCACCTTAATGTCTGGATCCACTTCGGAGGCCGAATCAAGGGATCTTCCCGGATCCTCGGGTTGTGGAGTCGGGCTTTTTATGCCCTTCACATCCCGGCGCAGTTCCTGCATCGAAACCATAAGGTAAGACACTTATCTTTGAAAGCGCGGATCAGATATTTAAGCGTCCGCTTACCCAGCTTTGAGGGTTATTCATGGAGAATCCATTCAATGGACTCGTGCGGAGGAAGTCCTCCTCCTCCCCCTTGTACAAGCCGGACAGGATCTTCACCAGATCGGCGGCCTATCCCGGTCCCACGCGGCCATGACGGGTGGCGTCATTCTCCCCGTTAAAATCCCACATGGGGTGGCCCCTATATTGGAGCGGCTGCACCCCTCGCATAATGCATGTGGCCATGACTCCAATCATGGTTAGTCCGGAATGGGCTAGCAGCCGTATCCGACCCATCAGATAGTGCACGCTCCTATCCTCTTCCCGTTGAGGGCTCCACGGGCGCCAACTCAGGCGTTTCTTCAGAGGAGCGTTGCTAAACTCCGGGAGGCCGATCCGAACTGGATCCGGCAGCGGGGCGTCTTCCATATAGAACCACTCCGAAGGCCAGTCTTTGGACGCCTTCCTCGGAATTCCGGATAGATATCCGGTCCCGGCGATGCGCCATATTTCGGCTCCGCCCACTTGATATATCGACCCCTTGTGAGGACGGGGTACGAGGCAAAATAGCCTCTTCCACAGCGCAAAATGGGCTCGATGCCCAAGAATAGCTCGCAAAGTGCTACAAAGCCCGCGATGTGCAAAATAGAGGCAGGCGTGAGGTGGTGAAGTTGGAGTCCATAGAACTCCAGGAGCCCCCGGAGAAACGGATGTATAGGAAATCCGAGTCCCCTTATCAAGTAGGAGACGAAGCATAATCGCTCTCCTTTGGAGGGATTGGGGATGCTCTCTGCCTACTTCCCGCCCTTGTAGGTGGCCAGTCCGGCTCGAACTGGAACCATAAAGGCCGGGGGAAGTTATCCCTCTGTTTGGAGCGCCACTAACTCGCTATGCGGGACTGAGCATCTCCTCCAATCCCCTAGCTTAGGACTGGGAGCGCGAGAAGAGGAGCCGCGTCGACTGTCCATGTTGGAATGGATTTTTTGTCAGATGCGCCTCGATGAGTACTTGCGGAAGGAGGGTGGTGTGATTTGGATCTGGATCCTCGCCTCTCTTACAGGCAGCTTATCCGCGCAGCTAGGGGGGAAAACTTAAGAATACCCTGGCTTTTCGCATTCGTACGACACGTGGAAGAAGGCCATTATTGAATGTAGAAGCCAAGGAGCGCAGCATTTATGAAGCAACCGGACACTATCCGGCAAACAAATGGAGCACGAAGGAGAACCCGCCTTGCAAACGCCAAAGACAACATACGCGCCGGACTCGTCGTCATTGAAGCCTGGTTCGGGGGCTACTGAGGGAGTCCTGGACTAGGGGGTGTCCGGATAGCCGAACTATCATCATCGGCCGGACTCCAAGACTATGAAGATACGAGATTGAAGACTTCGTCCCGTGTCTGGATGGGACTTTCCTTGGCGTGGAAGGCAAGCTTGGCGATACGGATATGTAGATCTCCTACCATTGTAACCGACTCTGTGTAACCCTAGCCCTCTCCGGTGTCTATATAAACCAGATGGCTTTAGTCCGTAGGACGAACAACAATCATACCATAGGCTAGCTTCTAGGGTTTAGCCTCCTTGATCTCGTGGTAGATCTACTCTTGTAACACACATCATCAATATTAATCAAGCAGGATGTAGGGTTTTACCTCCATCAAGAGGGCCCGAACCTGGGTAAAACATCGTGTCCCTTGTCTCCTGTTATCATCCGCCTAGATGCACAGTTCGGGACCCCCTACCCGAGATCCGCCGGTTTTGACACTGACATTGGTGCTTTCATTGAGAGTTCCTCTATGTCGTCGCAATCAGGAAGGATGCCTTTTCCCGTCTTTAAAGATGGCGCCGTCGTCAAGGGAGCTTTGGCCTATGGCCAAACTATCCGGCTAGGTGGTTTTCTTATGACCGCCTGTTCGGCCACCGCTCCGATGGTGACCTCTCAGGTCATCAAAAGCGATCTTCACGTCAGCTCGGAATTCGCCGAGCAGTTAGATCCGATTGAGCTCTCCTCTGTAAACGAGCTCTTGGATCGCATCGCCGCCCTGGGAGTCGCTACAGACTACGATCAGATTGGCCTTAAAACCGATCTGAGGGAAATTAACTCTCCCGAGGCTACCCACCACATTGTTGTGGTAGAGGAACAATGCGGCAACTCTTCTTCTATGTTGAAAACCAACTATGTCCGGATTCCCGATCCCTCCATGCCGGATTCCCGCGGAGGGACGGACGCCAATCAAAAATTGAACTTAGAGTCAGGCATCGGACTAGATTCGTTGGAAAGCATCCAACAAACCATGCTTCCAAATCTGGAAGCTTCTTGGCCTTTGAGCCTCAGATCGGGCAGGGTTCCGAACTTAATTCCACCATGACACGTCTTCCTTCGTCAACAGGGCTGCCACGACCAGAGGGACCCCTGCCACG
>NC_041387.1:432301808-432327366 GCF_002162155.2 Triticum dicoccoides
GGGGGTCGCGGTGTGCTTGCAGGGACAGCCACGCCCACGCTTGGGCACCGAAGAGTCGAGTCCTTCGCGAGGGGCCTTCCCCTTCTCCACGGTGGAGAACCTCTTCGATGGCGCCGTTGGTGTCGATGCTAGCAATGGAACAAAGGGGAAGAATCAAGCGGAATGGGAAGAGATGGGCGACGGGGGCTCTGCCCCTCTCCCCATTTACAGCAGGAGAAGGCCAACCAGCGCCCCCCATGATCGCAGGCAATGATGGTCTTTCCTTGCATGTCGCAGGGACTTATCAAGTCGGGCAGTTGCCGAGGCAGCATGGGGAAGTGGAGACGCCCATGTCCAATCAACCGCCATGCATCGACGAAGGCCGCAGGCTGTTGGGGCCGGCGGCGCTCCGTTCTTGCCCTTTGGCTTCGCCTCAAAGCCAAGTCCGAGCACGCCTTGGGCCCAAGGGCTACTATCGGCGTTCTAGGAACGGGGGGTCCCTAGACTTGCCTTCCTGCGACCCACGGAGTGGCACTGCGAGCGGGCCCTTACGACCCATCTTCACCAACAAGCATTCAAGACCCTCGCGAGGGGCCAAGCCTCGCGAGGCGGACGACACAAGACATCCTCAGGAGCGACTTCACTAGGCTGGCTCGTGAGGGGCGGAGAGATCAAGGCAAGGCAAACCTCGCGAGGTTCTCGTGACATGAGGCATGACGACCAAGGCCAAGCGGGCGCAAGCACGCACAGTGTCCTTGTTTCCCCTTTGGTGCTAAGGGGGCAAGCGTAGGCGACGAGTACCGAGGCATCAAGCAAAGGTTTCCTTATCGGTGCAACAAGACGAAGACCAGCAGGACGGCATGACGGAGGTCACGGTGCAGCCCAAGACGGCGTCACCACCAGAGCCTTTGGCAGGCGAAGAACACCTTTAGTCAGGATAACTTGTACTAGTTGTCCCCTTTCAAATTGGCCGTTCTGGCATCCCTTCCCACTCAATATTTGGGAAGAGGACCAGGGCCTCTATAAATAGGACTAGCCACCACAGTAGGACGGGGGGAACTCATCCAACCAATCCACACCCACACAAGCTCACCAATCACAAGAACACCTCAACCTCAGGAGGCTGTTCTTCCCCTTGTACTGTTCATCCTCAGCCCAAGAGGCAATCCACCACCACACACTGGAGTAGGGTATTACACCTCAATGGTGGCTCGAACCAGTATAAATCTTGTGTCTTTTGTGTTGCGAGTTCATCGAGCTTAGCCTTTAGATCGCGGAGTGCGTGAGAGCGTGATCAGTGAGGGGGAGATCTTCATGCGCACCCCAGTGTTCAAACCTTGAGGGTTTTGCTGGAACCCGTGATCCGACAAAAGTCAGTCAAAATAGTAATATTAGCAACAACAACGGGCACATCCTCACAAATACCGATAGGTTTGGCAGTTGATTTGTCAGCCATTGGCAAAGATATTTCAGTAGGTGTGAGTTTATTCAAATCAAGTCTTTTATACAAAGAGAAAGGCATAACACTAACACCAGCTCCTAAATCACACAAAGTAGTTTTCACATAATTCTTTTGATAGACCATGGTATAGTTGGTATTCCCGGATCTCCAAGTTTTTTAGGTACTCCATCTTTGAAAGTATAATTCGCAAGCATAGTGGAGAATTCGGCGTCCGGTATTTTTCTCTTATTAGTGATGATGTCGTTCATGTACTTTGCATAAGGAGGCATTTTCAAAATATCAATCAAGCGAGTACGCAAAAAGACTGGCCTCAGCATTTCAGCAAAGCGTTCAAATTCTTCATCATATTTCTTTTTAGTTGACTTGGGTGGAAAAGGCATAGGTTTTTGAACCCATGGTTCTCTTTCTTTACCATGTTTTATAGCAATGAAATCTCTTTTATCATACCTTTTATTCTTTGGTTCTGGGTTATCAAGATCAACAGGTGGTTCTATCTCAACATCATTATCTGGTTCTTTTTCATTGTTTGGTTGAGTATCTTCATGAACATCAGCATTATCTTTTTCGTATCACTAGGTGGATGTTCATTACCAGATTGAGTTTCAGCATCAGAGGTAGAAATTTCATTTTCATTATCAGGAGTTTTTTCTATTTCAGGTTCACTAGAAGCATGCAAAGTATTATCATTTTTCTTCTTCTTTTTCTTTTTAGAAGGACTAGGTGCACTAGTGTTATTTCTTTGTGAGTCTTGTTCAATTATTTTTTGGTGTCCCTCGGGATAAAGTGGTTCCTCAGTCATTTTACCTCCTCTAGTTGCAACTCTAACAGCAAAGTCATGTATATAATTATTCATTTCATCAAGTAATTCTCTTTGTGATTTAACAACTTGTTCTAACTGGGTTTGAACCATAGAAGCCTGTTTTCCAACACCTCTAACATCATTTGAAATTCTAAATAACAAGTCACTCAAGCGAGCAATCATATCAGAATTATATTTCAATTGTTTCATAACATTTGCATTGAAGTGATCTTATTTTCTAATGTAGTTTTCAAACTCATAAAGGCATTGACTAGGATGCATATTGTGAGGATTGTCATTATCATTGAAGTTCATTAGGGAATTTACCTCTACCACCTTAGGCAGTGGTGGTGTATTAAGCCCATGTATTTCTTCAATAGGTGGTAAATTTTTAACAGCCTCCACTTTAATACCTTTTTCCTTCATAGATTTCTATGCCTCTTCCATATCTTTAGGACTGAAATATAATATACCCCTCTTCTTTGAAGTGGGTTTAGCCGATGGTTCAGGAAGAGTCCAATCATCATAATTTTTCAATTAGTTACAATAATTCTTCATCTTGTCCAATAGTTCGTGTCGGCGTCCTGGGAACGGGGGTCCCCAGACTTGCCTGCCTACAGCCCACGGCGTGGCTAAGCCAGCAGGCCGTACGGCCCATCTTCATCAACAAGGCATCCAAGACCCTCTCGAGGGGCCAAGCCTCGCGAGGCGGACGATGCAAGACCTCCTCGGGAGTGGCCTAGTCAGGCAGGCTCACGAGGAGCGGAGATATCAAGGTAGGGCAAACCTCATGAGGCTCTCGTGACGTGAGCCATGACGATCGACACCGAGGCCAGTGCAGGCGATGAATACCGAGGCATCAGGCAAACCTCATGAGGCACGTGCAATGTCCTCCTTTCCTCTTTGGTGCTAAGGAGGCCAGTGCAGGCGATGCATACCGAGGCATCAGGCAAGGGTTGCTATATCGGTGCACCGAGACCAAGAACAGGAGGACGGCAAGACGGAGGTCATCGTGGAGCCCAAGACGGTGTCACCACCAGAGCCTTTCGCAGGCGAAGACCAATTTTGTCAGGATAGCTTGTACTAGCCGTCCCCCTTCGAATTTGCTTGCCGTTGTTGGCTCCCTTCCCGCTCAACATTTGGGAAGAGGACCAGGGCCTATATAAGTAGAACTAGCTACCACAGTAGAGGCATCTGATCTCATCTCGGCTGGATCTCGTCTGATCTGATCGAGCAGTTCACCTAGCTCTCACTCGCCAAGACACCAAGCACAAGAACACCTCAACCTCAGGAGGTTGTTCCTTCCATTGTACTATTCTTCATCAGCCCAAGAGGAAATCCACCACCACCACACTGGAGTAGGGTATTACACCACCACAGTGGCCCGAACTAGTATAAATCCCGTGTGTCTTTGTGTTGTGAGTTTTTCGAGTTCGTCCACGAGATCTTAGCGAGCTAGGGCGTAGATCGGTAGGAGGGAAAGACTTCACGCGCACCCCAATGTTCGAACCTTAAGGATTTGCCGGAACCCCACATCCAACATTTGGCGCACCAAGTAGGGTTGCGCCGTACCTTCCCTTCCGTCAGTTCGTCGCTCCGTCGCTCCATCGTCTCCATGGCGGATGCTCGCCATGCTGGAGCTAAGCATCGGGCTGCCCTCACAGCCCACGTTGCTCAGACGGCCCCCGTCGGCGGGGCACCTTGTCGTTCTCCGTCCCCCGCCGCCAATGCCGCCACCGGCCCTGCGGGGAACGAGCAGCAGGCGTCCTCGCGGCACCATTCGGTGCGGCAAGACGGCCGCACCGCCACTCCATCGCTGACCCTGACCGGTTCTTCGTCTCACGCTTGCTGCTCTCCCATGGAGGTGCGGAACACACTCCTCGCCGCAAACGAACTCCTGCGCTACCGCCCCGTCGACGACCTCTACAAGGAGTGGCTCGACCGCGTCGCCGAGCTCGTCCGCGCCGCAGGGGGCTCCCCAATGTCGTCCCTCTCTCTACCTCACCCTCAGCCAGCCACGGGAGATGAGGATCAGGGCGCGCCTCCACCACCTCTGCCCCAAGACGGTGCCTTGGCACCAAGGCGCGCGGCCCCACGGCGTGATCCACCATGCCCGGTGCCCGCACGCGAAGAGAGAAGCTACCAAGAAATCCCTCGGCCGCGAGAAGCTGCACCCGTGCTTCCCGCGCCACCTCGTGAAGACCACGCACCGCCCGCGGCGGCGCCACGCGGACCTCGTCAAGACCAAGCTCCTCCTCCAAAGCGGCCCCCAGCAACCATGGCCGGCTGCCGCGCCTTCACCCATGAGCTGCGTAGCGTCGCCTGGCCGGGCAAGTTCAAGCCAAATCTGCCACCTCGCTATGACGGCACCGCCGACCCCGCGGAGTTCCTGCAGCTCTACGAGCTAAGCATCAAAGCAGCCAACGACGATGAGAAAGTCATGGCGAACTGGTTTCCCATGGTTCTCAAGGATGGAGCCCGCTCCTAGCTCCTGAACCTGCAACATGGCTCGATCTCCTGCTGGGACGAGATGTGCGACCGCCTTGTCGCCAACTTCCAGGGCACTCGCGACCGCCTGCTGGCCGCGAGTGACCTGCGCCGCATCAAGCAACAACCAGGAGAGACCCTCCAGAAGTACATCCAGCGCTTCAATAACACCCGCCTCAAGATCCCCAAGGTCACGGACGAGGCCATCATCTCCGCGTTCTCTGACGGCGTCCGTGACGTCAAGATGAAGGAAGAGCTCACTATCCACAAGGAGCTCTGCACATCTTAGGAGCTATTCAACCTGGCGACCAAGTGCGCAAGAGCTGAGGAGGGGCACCTCTCTCTCCTTGAGCTGCCAGCCGCGGGCGTAGAGCAGAAGAAAGCCAAGGCCAAGGATGTGAAGCACAAGGAGGTGGCAGTGCTAGCAGCGGAGCCCGACACCAAGCAGGGCAGAGATCAGCCCGAGTCATCCAAGAACAGTCGACCGTTCTGCGCCTTCCACAACCTGAACACCCACAAAACCAGCGACTGTCAAGAGCTTAGAGCCATACGAGAAGGACGCTTTGGTCGACGCCCCGAGCGCAGCGACCGGGGCTACAGCCGTGGAGGAGGACATGGAGGCGGACGCTGGGACGACCGTGGCCCACGCCAGAAATGGCGCGATAGGCCTCGTGAGGACCGCTAGCAGGACCATCCTCGCGAGGGGTCCTGGAGGGACCAGCCTCGTGAGGATCGCCCCCAAGGCAATGCCAGTGTTCCCCCGCTGCCACCACCAAGAAGGAACGACGACCACCATCAAGACGAGGGGCTGGGGGCTTCCAGGAGCCGCGTGCAATGGCCTGCATCTTGGGCGGCGCCTAGGCCTGTCAGGACCGGATTTTCGGGATATTAATTTCCCAGAAAATGGCCCTTGTGCTCACCAGCCCCATGATTACTGTTAGCTGATGAGGCACAAACTTAATACAGAAATTTCAAGGAAGTTACAAAATATGTAGTATAAGACCATTCTGGCCTATGAGTACAACACAAGGTTTCTAGTGGTTGATGGCGGAAGCGGTTTGTGGTCTTTCAGCGTCTATGGGACTCCAATTCCCACAGGAAAGCTGACTTGGATAACTCCTATCTTCGCGAGGCTGCTATCACCATTGATTAGGTTCCGGGGATGTCATCGCAACGCTCCTCTCCAAGCAAGAAATCTGGCCAAGACAATAGCCAAGGACAAGCCAGTGAGTACTTTGGAATGTACTCGCAAACATTATGAACACAGGTATAATATACAAATGATAATCATGCTCTGAAATATTCTATGATCGCAACGTCATTCATAAAATGAAATCCCTAATGCATGCAAGCAGGTTATTTAAATACATCATGAATTTGCAATAACAGAGCAGAAATAAAATGCACCGATCGGGTGTCTGAAGCGACGCCTCGAAAGGATAGTAAATAACAAGCATGCTTCAGTCGGGCGTCTGAGCGACACCACATAAAGGTCTTATAAATAATGGAAATAATAAGCATGCCACAGTCGGGCATCTCAGCGACACCACTTGAAGGGCTTATAAAGTAAGTAAATAACAAACATGCCACAGTCAGGGGTCTGTGCGACACCACATAAAGGGTTTATAAGTAATTTAAATGACAAGCAGGCCACAGTCAGCGTCTGAGCGACACCACATAAAGGGCTTATAAGAGAATAATCACAGTGAATATCCAGGAGGTAGAACCGTCCCAGGGATACTGAATAATTCAAATAATATAAAGGGTTAGTCCATAATAATAATAACCATAATCATCATGAGTCACAAGTCATAGTCCATGTTCTGGTTTAGTAGTTTTTCCTCCGAAGACTGACACTAAGACCGACACTTGACCCAACCCAGACTGTAGTCCTTAACCATGGACACGGCTATTCGAATAGGTATTTAATCTCTGCAGAGGGTGTACTCTTTACCCACAAGTAACAGATTCCGTTAGTCCATCCGAACTAATTCCGCCTACGGTCTTTTAATTGAAAACACACCTAACCGCACACACCAGCCTAACTTATCGGTGTCTGGAATCACCCACGACACTCGTTAAGCAAAACTCTAAGTGGGGAGGCTACAACCTCGAGTAGCATGGGATCACAAAATTTATAACGCATGCAAACTAGGGGAGCTACCCCCTCGGCTACAACCAGAAACACCCATGCCCCCGGACCAGGTGGCATGCCTACCAGATGCAGTCGGTATCTTCCACCATGGCCTCTCTGTACGGTGTGTGCTAGAAAGGGGTTGACAACTTACTGAACCGTACCCTACCGATGGCAGGGACAAGTGGTAGTACGAGACAAGTATGGGGGTTACTGGAACAAGACTCGATCTACGGCCGACTCAGGAGATTTAAGTGTTTCCTGCATGATTAGAACAACAGATATGTTTCACCCAACAAACAGAATCACCACTCCTCATAACTAACTATGCCATACCGGACACAACCATCTCGATGAAGACTGGAGACAAGCTCGTGTCTACCAAGACAGAGGCTTTCCCGGCTTCCTTCTGATAGGCATGAAGGGCATACGAGGGTGATTACTATCACAATGTATCAAATTCCAATAGCACGGAATCATCAATATGCACCTATGAATAGGTTCATATCATCACAAAAAAAATAACAGAAACTCTGAGATGAGAGGTGTTGTAACTGTTATCAAACAACACACGACAATATTATGCCAGGGTTCAGAATGCTTGCCTTCAAGTTGTGGAGAGGCAGGGTGCATTCCAAAACTTTTGAAAGTTTTCTTCTCTCTCCAAAAATCCTATTTAAAAATTTGAATTAACACATAGTTTCAAAACAGTACAGAAAGTTGTCAGAATTTTTTTCAAATAAATCTGAAAATAAACTAGACAAAATTTGAGAGAGGTAGGAAAAAGAATCAACTCATTTGGAGTTATATTTAAAAAGTTATAGCCAATCAAAGTTTGGTCAAATTCTATTTTTAAAAATAATACAGAAAAAAGAAAAACGTTTCAGAATAAAACACGTAGAAGACGTACTCAGGTGTTTACGCCTTCACTTAGTCCAGTGTGGACCGGTCCATGGTCACTGACAGTGGGTCCATGGGGTCCACTGGTCAGGTTTGACCAGTCGCCTCACCCTCCTTTTCCTCTGCCCGAGCGGAGGCGGGACTCCGGCGATCGCCGTCGACGAACGGCGTTTCCCCGCGGGGTTCTGAGGGCGGGGATGGATCCGATAGTCCAGGGCGGTCCTCCCGGTGGTCGCCCGGCAGGTGGGGACGAAGGGAGTCACCGGCGGCAAGCTCTGCGGCGGAGGTGGCTTCGGGAAGATTTGGTGGTTTGGGCTACGGTGGTTCCCAAGCGGGTTTGAGGTGTTGGGCGGCTCCCTAAGATCGAGACGAGTCGAATGGCGGTGCTGGAAGGGGAGGGGAGGCTCAGCTCGCGATGAAATGGACCAAAGGGCGGCGGTGGCCGAACTATTCGGGGATGGGGAAGAAGATTCCCCGCTGTCGCTTGATGGCTGTGGGGGCTCTGGAGGAGTAGCCTGAGGTTGCCTGAGGACTCGGTTGAGCTCGAGGGTCCTTTTAGAGGCGGCCAGGGTCGGCTCCGCGACTGCCGTGGATAAGCTCAACGGCGAACCGCTGTTCTGTTGCTGCAGGGGGACATGGCGGCGACGAGCGCTTGCAGACGAGCTTGTGGATGAGCTCGGACTGCTCCAGAGGGCAGCTGGCGCATGCGTGTGGCTCGGGAGGCGCCGTCCATGGAAGGGGCTGCTGCGGCCGCCCGCTTGCTGCCATGGCCGACCTGACGGCGGAGCTGTAGGGTGCCAGGAGGGGGCCAGGACGGCTCTGCGGCGAGGGAGGGGTCGGGCGTGCTGGCTGTGCGAGGGGAGTGGCCAGAACGAGCGTGGGGAGGTGGCAGTGGGACGCAGCGACTCGGTGCGAGCGCGTGCAAAACATGCACTCTGGGCGCGCCCAGCGCACGCAAGTCAGGTGTTTGACACAATGCCAGGAGGCTTGGGTGGGGCTGGGGATTACCAGGTCTAGGCTAGAGTGTGTCAGGAGATCAGTGGACAAGCTTGTTGGGTCAGAGGATTAAGTACACAATACAAACTAATAATCATGCTAGATCTGTTCATGCACTCAAGGTGTTTGACAAAATGTTAAGGGCATCTAGGCAACTCTTGGGGTGGCCAAAATCTGCAGATCATAGTCTGTTTAGAAGCTAAAAGGGTGGCCAGGTTAGTTTGTCAAAGACAGAAACTAGCTAGTGGAAGTTTTTGAGAAAACCATTTCTCGACAGGAGGTAAAGGCTATCATTGCATGCACCAAATATACTCAAATGGTTCCACTCTCCTGGACTTCAGGGTTTTCAGGTTGGTTAATAATCAGGAAAAAGATCATGGGCATTAGAGCAAAATAAAATAGGGTTGCAGTAGAAAATGCCAATCTGGTCCAGAGAGCAAAAGAGGATGATTTGCTCAAATCTTGCAATGAACATTCATGGGTTTTTGCATAAAAATGAATTATATGCATCTACTATCATCTCCAAATACTTGGTAAAATTTTTAAAGAATTATTTAAAGAGGTTGTAGTGCAAAGGTGCAATTGGACCAGATTTGAAAACTAGGGGTAGAGCTTAAAATATCCAATGAATAAAAGATATTTTTGCATCAGAGTGATCTAAAATCACCACATGACATCCCCAAACTTTCGTGAAAATTTTAAATGCATTTATCAAATGGTTGCAGTGCAAAAGAGGCTCCAAAACTTATGACAAATCATTTTAAAAGAATAAAGCTCAGGAAAAAAATTATGCAAATAAATCCACTGATAAAGAATTGTTTTATTGAGAGAGTATACAGGTCCAATAATATTTTTGGAAAGTTTCCACTTGGAGTAAAAACTCCACAATATTAAAAAGAATGAGAGGGGTCCTGAAACCAAAAGAAAATCGAGGAAGTAAAATTTTTAATCTCCTGGCAATTTTTAATAAACAAATCATGGTTAAATTTTTGGGGTGTTACAAGGCCCTAGCCTCTCAGCGCATCTTCAAGCAGTTTGCTCGCGAGGTGAACGCGGTGCTCCACAAGCTCGAGGCCACGCGCCCACTCAAGTGGTCCCAATGCGCCATCACTTTCAACTCGGCAGATTAGCTCAAGTGCGCGGCCACCGCCGGCGCCCTCCCGATGTTGTGCTTGCCAGTCATCAGCAATGTGCAGGTTACCAAGACCCTCATCAGCGGTGGCGCAGGGCTCAATGTCTTGTCCATAGACACATTCGACAACCTGTGAGTGCCATACGAGCAGCTCCAGCCTACCAAACCTTCCTCAGGAGTGACCGACGGTTCCACCACACCGATAGGGCAAGTACGCCTGCCTGTCACCTTCGGAGAACGCAAGAACTACCACACCGAGCTCATCGACTTTGACGTCGCGCACATCCGCCAGCTGTACAATGCCATCCTCGGGTATCCGGCTCTGGCCAAGTTCTTGGCAGTCACCCATCATGGCTACCACGTCCTCAAGATGACAGGAAGCGGAGGAATCATCATGGTCCCATGTGAAGAGAGAGATGCGGTGTGCTCCCTTGAGCGTGCCTTCCAAGTTGCAGCAATCGACGACCCCAACAGCAGAAGTGAGGGCCCTCTGGAGGCCATCCCCAAGAAGAAGCAGCTGCGCCATGTAGGACCTCAGGAGGATGGCATTGCGGCTAGAGCCTCATCAGGATCAACATCCATCCCAGGGGATCCTCCATCCATCGCATAGGAAGGCGCGCCTGGCGCCCTCCTCGGACAGGGCTCGAGGGCTCTCTTCTGGAGGGCCTCAGACCTTGCCAACCTCACGAGGGAGGCGTTTGGGCACCACTTGGAGACATGCTTCGCGACACGTGTTCCTCAGGAGAGCACAGGGCAAGGAGTGCCCATCACTCAGGAGTTCATCACCAAGACCACTCAGGAACTACAAGACCCAAGAGCCATGCGCGGCGACAGCCACTCACGAGGCGCAGCTCCCCACCCTAGAGAGGATGCTGGGCTGCATTCTGCATCGACGTCCCCGGGCTTAACAGGGCCGCATCTCAGGAGCGCTTCTGGCCTTCGCATGTGCGCCGCTGTGAGGGCCCGCCACACAGCTAAGTTCACATGCCCTTCGGCTTGCCGAGCGTGGCGTCAGCCTATCACCGCAACATGCGGCGTGTACTGGCAGCTCAGGAGGCGAGGTACCACGCCGTCCTGGAGGAGATGGAGACAGTCTTCAGGGAACCTCCCGAGCCCCGAGAGCCTCCCAGCGCTCAAGGCTCCGGTGGCTCATGAGGAGTCATTTCTTCGATGCACGCCTTCAACTGCACCAACTCTACTTCGTCTACAGAACCAGGTGACATCTTCCAAGCTCGTTGAGCTGGGAGCGCCCCTCGGGCTGCATTATTCCTAGGCTGTGTGGGTCCGTCCCTGCGGCATGTATCCCTTTTGCTTATGTCTTTAGCTTACCTTGCTGGGAGCGCCCCTCGGGCTGCATCATCCCCAAGCCGCTCGAGCCAGACCTAGTGGCATGTATCTTCCTGCATTTACCCAAGTTGAATTGCTTTCCATGATTAACCTGCTTACGGTTATCGCTTGCTCGATCGCCACCCTCCACGGGTCCGTTCACCCTGTGCAATTCGTTTGCACGTTAAAAGGGGGGACTCCTGAGCATCGTGACTCAGGAGCTCTTACTGGCTCTCCAGCCCTCACCCCCTGGCCTTGACCACGGCATCGCGACCTGGCATACCAGCGGCGGCTGAGCTCGCTCGAGGGCCGGGACCTGAGGACGTAGAGTGCTTGCACCTAACCACCTTGCAGGAACACACAGTCACCAAGACTCAAGACCAGGCGCAACCCGCCTTGAGGTAGGGCCTCGTGAGTCCCGCGCTGGCTCACGAGTGCCCAGATACACCTCGCAGCCCTGCCGTGCAAGCCACATGTCAGGGCGGGTCTGTACATGCCCCGGGGGCTCCTCCCGGAGGGGGGCCCCATCCCACGCACAAGTGGAAGCACCATGCTCCATGCTGGCCATCGACACTGCCAAGGAGCGGCAATGCCCGTGCTCAAGCGGAAGCACTATGCTCCGCGCTGGTGATAAACTACTGAGGGCGGCCCCACGGTCATAACAACCTCAGGGAGCCTAGAGCTTAGCGTCCAGCCTCACCGCAACACCTCCCCCCGCGATAGACACGTGAGGAGGCTGGGCACGGGGGCTGTGCTCAGGTCGCACCCACTCGGGTCGCACCTAAGCGCACGCCACCCAACCAGGTCCCCCGGACCTAGGCGTCGCGCCCCCCTCCCGAGGCCTCGGCAAGGGCAGGTATGGAAATTATTTGCACGTCAAGGGGGACTCCTGAGCATCGCGACTCAAGAGCCTAACTGGTCACGTAACCCCTCACTCCTTGGTCCGTCCTGGTCTCCGGTCAGCCCAATGGTGGTTGAGGTATGCGTGGGGTCGGGCTCTGCCGACGTAGAACATTCATCTATCCTCACGAACTCTCCCTATAAGCTTTTTGCGTGTCAAGGGGGACTCCTAAGCATCATGACTCAGGAGCCTAACTGGTCACGTAGCCCCTCACTCCTTGGTCCGTCCTGGTCTCCGGTCGGCCCAACGGCGGTAGAGGTATGCGCGGGGCCGGGCTCTGCCGATGCAGAACGCAAAGCAAATAGGAAGGAAATCACAAAATCTCGAAGAAATATTACAAACACATTGTTCTCATGGTGCCAAATGAAAATTCTAAACGCCTCCACAAGGCCTAAAGCATGTTGCAGGAACAAAACGGGAGAATAGCTGCAGGTCACTCCCGGGCACCGCCATCACCTGCGGAAGATGCTACTTCATGAGCGATGTTGTCTTCACCTTCACCACCAGCCGCAGGATCGGCGATATGGCTGGACAGAGGAGCGGAGACAAAGTCACGGAACTTCTTCAGCAAGGCCTCCACTTGAACTTGCACGACTGCGGCAGCGGACTCATATTGATCTTCGGCCACATGCTCCAGCAGCTCATCAAGACAAGTGTTGGGGTCGCGAAGGTGCAGGTGGCTGAAGACGCGGGTCAATGCAGCTGAAGACAGGACACGAGCTTCCGCCTCCGTCATGGGACCAACGCCATCAATGACTTCCTCGAGCGCCTCCACCAAGAGAGGAAGCAGCCGAGCGGGGCCGCTCTCATCAGTGGCCAGCGACTTCTCCAGGCCGTGCTCGTAGAGCGTCTTCAGTGCCTCGCGAGATCTCTTCTCGAGGTCGGCAAAGGACGCGCGGTCTTCGGTCAAGACTCGCGCCTTGACGTCGAGATCGGCCTCCCTCGTTATCGCCTTCCGCTCCAGCTCTTCCAACCGATTGCGCTCGGCGGCCTGCGTCCTCCCCAACTCCGCCAGCTCAGCATCATGGTTCTTGATGGCGTCCTCCCGGGCCTTCATTTCCTCCTCCTTCGCTTGATGGCAGCGTGTTTCTTCGGCGTACTTGACGCGCAGGCTCTGCAACTCGTCCTCCAGCACCTGGCAGCGGTCATGGACGGCCTTGGCGTCTTTCAACGCCGTCTCACAATCGGCTGCGGCGTTGGCGGCACTCTGCTTCTCCTTTTCAGAAGCCGCAACGGCCTGGCCCAGCGCCGCGCGAACAGCCAAGTCAGAACTGAGCTAGCCTGAGGCCAGCTCCAGGCGCCCGGCCACAAGGCATGGGTCCGTGCTCAGGAGATCTGCCTGCAGATGTGTCATCTCCAAAAGGGCATGCTCTAGAGCAGCAGCAGGAGCAAAAGAACCAAGGAGCAGAGGTGCAGCAGTGGGGGAAGCGACATCGTCACCAGGGCTTGGGAGATCGTGGGTTCCGGAGCAGCTGGGACCTCATCAGCCGCGCCAGGCGCCGGCACTTCCTGAGCCAGCGGGGCCATGGGGGCTGATTCCACATGGCGATGTTCCACTTGGCCCCGCGAGGACGACCAGGCTAGGGATATGCGAGCGCTGCTACCTCCTTTCTCTGCGGAGGGAGGCACGGCCGTCGTATCCTCCTTCCTTTTCTTCACGAAGGGCGTCGGCCTGGTCAACCAAGGGTGAACGTTAGGGAACAACAAGAACAAGCAGGGACAAGACGAAGCTCAAGGCACTTACCGATCCATCGCAACGTATTCCACCTTCCGCTTGGGGGGCTTGAAGCCCGAAAGTTATGGAGCCCGAGAAGTAGGCGCACGGATCCCGGGGGCAGAAGATGGCACAACAGGAGGGATGGGGGTAGCTTCAGGCTGCGTCAAGATGGGGGCAACATCCCGAGGGACCAGCGACGACCTGCTCCTCGTTGGGATGAGGGGCTGCTCCCTCTCCCCTTGACGGGCATCGGCCTCGGCATCGCCAGGAAGGGCGTGGAGGATCTCGGCCTTGTTCAGAGGGGAAGTCTCCCCCACCTCTTCCAGAGTCTTCTCCGAGTCCACCTCCTCTTCCCTTCCCCGCGGGACTCGTCAGAAGACACCTCCACCGGTTTCGGTGCCGCAGGGGCTCCTGGGAGCGCCCGCGGCACCAGTCCACACGCATCAAAGGTCGGCCTGGAGGCGACGAATTCCTCCCGATCCCTACGGTGGAATAGGGGAACGAAGGCGCTTGGCGGGTACTCCTAGTTGTCCCCAACTATGAGGCGCAGAACAGCGGTCGGTTCATCGTCAGGCAGGGCCCTCGGCCTCAGGCGGGTCTTGTTTCCCTCCTCTTCAAGCTCCCACAGGGGGCACGCGCGCGCCTGGAGCGGGGCTACTCGCACTGTCAAGAACTCCCTCAGGAGCATGACCCACGTCACCTTGGCCGCCCTCGCATTGCCTGGCTTCAAGTCCGTCACCATCTGCCCCAACACTAACAATGCCCGATCATCGGCAAGCTCCACCTTGGGCCACTCCCCGTTGGAAGATGGCACCACCGACGGCAACACCAGGCGTGGATCGGCGCGCTTGGCGTCCATCATGACCCATTTGGATCGAATGTTGTCGGCCCTCTTCCCGGTGCTCGAGATTGAGTCGGCCTTGCCGGCTGCAACGCAGTTAGCGCATCCGGAGATGTGACCCTCGCTGACACGGAGAAAGAAGAAATGGCGCAGGAGCGCCAGGACGACATCACGCCTAGGTACGCCTCACAGTAGTAGGCGAAGATGGACAGGAGGAGGACAGAGTTGGGATGAAGATGCAATGCCTGCAGCCCGTAGTGGTCAAGGACTTCATAAAAGAAATTCAGGGGGGAACCAACCCGACAGCGACGCTGCTCGAGAAGAAGGGGAAGAAGGTGCTGTCCTCGGGCTCCGGCACGTCAGAGGCAAGCCGGAGGTCGGTCTTCTCCCACTCATTGCTCTCGCCCGCCGTCAGTAGGCGCACGGAGGCGAGGCTCTTCTTCGTGACGGTGCGTGCCTCAAGGGCCGGCTCATACCAAGCTAGTGCTGAGGAAGCCTTAACCTTGCGCGACGCCATGGATTGCGGGTGCAGGATGAGATTGGAGCGGATCTAGAGGTAGTGGTGGCGAGGAGCAAGAAAGGGGATCTAGAGTGAGGCGAGGAAGAAGCAATGAAGGCAAGTGCTACCTGCGCCAGCCTTTTGTCAGGTCAAGCAGTTGCCGAGGCAGCATGGGGAAGTGGAGAAGCCCACGTCCAATCAACCGCCATGTATCAACCGAGCCCGCGGGCTTTTGGGGCCCGCGGAGCTCCGTACTTGACCCTTGGCTTTGCCGCGAAGCCAAGCCCGAGCGCACCTTGGGCCCGGATGCTACTGTCGTGTCCTGGGAACGGGGGTCCCCAAACTTGCCAACCTGCGGCCCACGGCGTGGCGAAGCCAGCAGGCTGTATGGCCCATCTTCATCAACAAGGCATCCAAGACCCCCGTGAGGGGCCAAGCCTCGCGAGGCAGACGACGCAAGACCTCCTCGGGAGTGGCCTAGTTAGGCAGGCTCACGAGGAGCGGAGATATCAAGGTGGGGCAAACCTCACGAGGCTCTCGTGACGTTAGCCATGACGATCGACACCAGGCGAGCGCCAGGTTTCCTTTTTGGTGCTAAGGAGACCAGCGTAGGCGAGGAGTACTGAGGCATCAGGCAAAGGTTGCTATATCGGCGCAACGAGACCAAGACTAGGAGGACGGCAAGATGGAGGTCATCATGGAGCCCAAGACGGTGTCACCACCAGAGCCTTTTGCAGGCGAAGACCACTTTTGTCAGGATAGCTTGTACTAGTTGTCCCCCTTCAAATTTGCCCGCCGTTGTTGGCTCCCTTCCCGCTCAACATTTGGGAAGAGGACCAGAGCCTATATAAGTAGAACTAGCCACCACAGTAGAGGCATCTGATCTCATCTTGGCTGGATCTCATCTGATCTGATCAAGCAGTTCACCTAGCCCTCACTCGCCAAGACACCAAGCACAAGAACACCTCAACCTCAGGAGGTTGTTCCTTCCATTGTACTGTTCTTCATCAGCCCAAGAGGCAATCCACCACCACCACACTGGAGTAGGGTATTACACCACCACGGTGGGCCGAACCAGTATAAATCCCGTGTCTCTTTGTGTTGCGAGTCCGTCGAGTTCGTCCGCGAGATCTTAGTGAGCTACGGTGTAGATCGGTAGGAGGGAAAGACTTAACACGCACCCCAGTGTTCGAACCTTAAGGGTTTGCTGGAACCCCACATCCGACAGTTTGTTCCCTGAAAACACAACTAACACAACTATCTAGGAAGTCCCTAGAAGCATCGGTTAGTCCATTATGGAAGATATAATGTATTTCATTTTTCTTAAGAGGATGATCAGGCAAAGCATTACATAATTGGCAAAGCCTCCCCCAAGCTTGTGGGAGACTCTCTTCTTTAGTTTGAAAAAAGTTAAATATTTCATGTAAGGCAACTTCTTTCTTATGAGCAGGAAAATATTTTTCAGAGAAGTAGTAAATCATATCCTGGGGACTACACACACAACCAGGAGTAAGAGTATTTTACCAAGCTTTAGCATCACCCTTTAATGAGAAAGGAAATAATTTGAGAATAAAGTAATAGCGAGTTTTCTCATCATGAGTAAAAAGGGTGGCTATGTCATTCAACTTAGTAAGATGTGCCACAACAGTTTCAGTTTCATAACCATGGAAAGGATCAGATTCAACCAAAGAAATTAACTGTAGGTCGACATAGAATTCATAATCCTTATCATCGATAAAAATAGGTGAAGTAGCAAACTTAGGATCTTATTTCTTTCTAGCATTCAGAGATTTTTCTTTATACTTGCATAACAATTTCTCTAGATCATCTCTATCCTTACAAGCAAGAATATCTCTAGTTGTCTCTTCATTCATAACATAATCTTTCGGTACCTTAGGCAATTCATATCTAGGAAGGCTAGTTCTAGCAAATGTTTCAGGAGTTTTAGTTTCAAGCTCATCATCAGATTCAACAACAACATGTTGTATTACTCTAGCAATTTGTTCATCAAGAAATTCATCACATGGCACATCATCATTATCAAGCAAGGTACTAGCATCATCATAAGCATTATCCATAGCAGAAGTAGCATCATCAATAAGTTGCAACATATTAGAATTGATAGCATGTGGTGGTGTTGCAAGTTTACTCATAACATAAGGTGAATCTAAAGCAGAACTGGATGGCAGTTCCTTACCTCCACTCGTCTTAGAGGGATAAATCTTTGTCTTAGGATCCTTCAGATTCTTCATAGTGATAAATTGATAATAATCCCAAGTGACTCAACAAATATAGCTATGCTCCCCGGCAACGGGGCCAGAAAAAGGTCTTGATAACCCACAAGTATAGGGGATCACAATAGTTTTCGAGGGTTGAGTATTCAACCCAAATTTATAGATTCGACACAAGGGGGGCCAAACAATATTTGAAGGTATTAGCAGCTGAGTTGTCAATTCAACCACACCCGGAGATTGATTATCTGTAGCAAGTAATCACTAGCAAAGTAATATGATAGTTTTGATAGTAGTGACAATAGCAATGATAATAGTAATAGTGATAGCAGTAATTTTGTAGCAAGTGTAACAGTGATGATAGCAATAGCAACGTAGCAGAAACAATATAAGATAAATTCATAGGCATTGGATAAGTGACTTGTTGGATGATATTATCATGAGACAGTTATAACCTAGGGCGATACGGCACTAGCTCCAGTTCATCAGTATAATGTAGGCATGTATTCCGTAAATAGTCATACGTGCTTATGGAAAGAACTTGCATGACATCTTTTGTCCTACCCTCCCGTGGCAGCGTGGTCCATATTGGAAACTAAGGGATATTAAGGCCTCCTTTTAATAGAGAACCGGAACAAAGCATTAACACATAGTGAATACATGAACTCCTCAAACTACGGTCATCACCAGGAGTGGTCCTGACTATTGTCACTCCGGGGTTGCCGGATGATAACACGTAGTAGGTGACTATAACTTGCCAGATCGGATCTAAAACATGGATATAAAGATGATAACATAAACAGTTCAGATCTGAGTTCATGGCACCCGGGCCAAAAGTGACAAGCATTAAGCATAGCAAAGTCATATCAACATCAATCTTAGAACATAGTGGATACTAGGGATCAAGCCCTAACAAAACTAACTCGATTACATGATGAACCTCATCCAACTCCTCACCGACCAGCGAGCCTACGAAGGAATTACTCACTCCCGGTGGGGAGCATCGTGGAATTGGCGATGGAGAAGGGTTGGTGCTGATGAAGAACGAAGATCCCCCTCTCCGGAGCCCCAAACGGACTCCAGATCTGGCCTCCCGATGAATAACAGGAGGTGACGGCGGCTTCGTCTCGTGGATCATGATAATTCTTTTTCCCTGATTTTTTTCTCGAAAAATAGGATTTTATAGCATCGGTTTCAGGGTCCGCGGGGCCACCAGGTGGGACAACCCACCTGGGCGCACCTGGTGAGGGGGGCGTGCCCTGCTGGGTTGTGCCCACCCAGGTGCCCCTCTCTGGCAGGTCTTGGCTCAAGAAATTCTCTTTTATTGTATAAAAATTCCCTTCAAAGTTTCATTCCATTCCGAGAACTTTTATTTCTGCACAAAAACAACACCATGGTAGTTCTACTGAAAACAGCGTCAGTTCGGGGTTAGTTTCATTCAAATCATGCAAATTAGAGTCCAAAACAAGAGGAAAAGAGTTGGGAAAATTAGATATGTTGGAGACGTATCAGTCCGTCGTTGTCACTCAGCCACTTCGTCGTCATCAAAGGACAGCTCCAGCTGGGAGGCTACACCGCAGCGGCGGCGCAGTCCCCGATGTAGTGTAGTGCACGTGGCGTCCCTGTTGGGTGTGCGTGGAACACCCACCACACGCTCCGTTGCCGCTGCCCGTCTGCAGCTGTTGCTGGCCATCGTTGCCGCCACACCACCTTCGAAAGCCAGGGCCATCTCCCGCTCCGCCGCCATGGCCCGAAGGCGGGAGGTGGCCATCGTGGCCGCCACCCCACTGTAGGCCACCTTGGCCATCACCCGCTCCGCCACCGCAGCCCGAAGCAGGAGGTGGTAGTCGTGGCCGCCACCCCATCGTCGGTCGCCGTGGCCGCCAGCCCACTGTCGACCGCCGGGATCATCACCCGCTCTGCCACCGCCGCCCAAAGGATGAAGGCGGAGGTGGAGGCCCGCACGTGCGTCAGCGACCTTGTGTGCTACATCAAGTTCCTGCAGGAGGAGGAGGAGCGCCTCGTCGAGCACACAAAGAACCTTACCACAGCCATGGTCGCAGCACATGCCGACATAGAGGCAAGGAATCAGGAGATCTATGAGCAGTCCGGCCACTTCGAGAGGGATCGTCTGGAGCGGCAGTGGGCGTTCGAGCTGGCGAGCGTCACTGAACATGCAGCAGCGGCAGGCACCGTATTGCACTTTTCCAGCTCATCGGTAGGCTCCTCCTCCTCCTGTGCCTCTTACTGAGCGTGCTCGGCAGAGGAGAGGCTGCCGGAAGTAGGACAAAGCCCCTCCGTAGTAGTAGTAGTATTTAGGGGCTATTTTGTTCAGTTTATCTGACTATATATGTGTGGTCGAACTGTACAACGTACTTCAAATTAGCTAGTATATATAGTTGAACTAGCTATTTCAGTACGTGGTTGGCAACAATTGGGGAAAAGTTTGGTCGGTTCAGCTGTCGAGTTGAACTGTTTGTATAAATTAAGAATGACTGCTTAATCTATGAATGAAATCTATGCTTATTTAAGAATTTTATTTGCAAAAATTAGATAGTGCTAGTGATTTTTAGCTGCATATTTTGACAAATCGCGGTGTTACAAGGATTGACAAATGGCAATGTTACTAGATCAACAAATGTCAATCTTTCCAGTTTGACAAATGGCAACATACCCAATATGACAGAAGCAAATCTTACCAAATTGTTTGTACGTGGTTGCACACGGGTCATCCAAAACAACCGTTTGCGTTGAAGGGATGCACAAATCCTGCGCTGTGAATTTTCCCTCGACTTAAGGGGGAAGATCATAGCTCTCACTTTGCATATGGATGTTCTATCTAAAACATTTGCGATCAAGAGCTGCACAAATCCTGCTAGGCACATTTTCCCTTGGCTTCCTGGGGAAGTTGTCGGTTTTGCATACGGGTGTTGTAACTAAAACCTTTGCGATGAGTGTTTTATATTTAAAAACCGAATTAAACTGCGGCTTGGGCGCCATTAATGGAGAGGATGGGAGCAAGGCGGGCGACCATGGAAGTCAAATGGCTCGCTATCCGGTGAGCTTGCACTGCGTACAACTCATATGCTTCCCAGTGAGCCTCTGCATTGGAGTACAGCTAATATGCCTCCAGTTTAGTAAAGCACTCAAGCACTTGTCCGCACGTCACCTCCTAGCCATTAAAAGAGTGAGGCATGGCGTCACATGAATGGTTAACAGAACGCACACAATTTATAAGCACTGGAGCATGTGCATGCAGTTCAATATTTTGGGCATGGAATTTAAATCAATATTGTATTTGGATTTGGTTTTATATTCTTAATATATGGAATATAATTTCAGATAACTCTGAATTAATTTATGTGCCTTTGGATAATCCCATTGTGCAATATAAAAATATTCAGAGGAATGTTGTCACTATTTTTACATTTGTTGGAATTTAAAAACGGTGGAAAAATGATTAAATAAAGGAAAACCGAACAAAAATTAAAAACAGAGCAGAAAACCCACCTGGGCCACTTACCTGGCGCGGCCAGCTGGACGGCCCAGCCCACTGGCCGGAGCGGTTGTCTTCAACTTCTGCCAGTAGGCAGAGGCGTGTCGACGCCTGCGCGCTCGAGGCCTCCACCTCCTCCCTGCCCGCCTCACGCCCCGAGACTCTCTCCCAGCGCCACGGAGACGGCCACGAACACCCCCCTCCTCTCTCTGGAACTCCTCCCCCCTTCTCTGCTCTCTCTCCTGCGACAACCTCAGCTTAGGCCGTCGCCGCCGCTCGCTGCCAACGCGCCCACCAAGCTCGCCTGACCTCCTCACCGTATCCCTAGGATCCACCGTGGCTCTGCACGTCAATGAGAAGAACAAAACAAGCCCGGGAGCTCCTCAGCATCGCCATCGCCGTCGTCCTCATCCTCGGGAGTCGACCACCGCTATCGTTGATTCGCCGGCCACAGGACATCCCCGAGCAAGCAGAGCCCCTCTTCGTGATCACTGTGAGCTTCACCGTCGTTTCCCCTTAACCCTGCGGCCTAGCGCTCGCTGTAGCCGCCGTTTTCCATGACGCTCGAAGCACGCCGCCGCACGAGCTCGTCGCCGACGAGGCTCCGTTGGCCAATCAGTCCTGTTCTTATGGCCGTTGGCTTTTCGAGAGCATGCAGAACACGTAGGTGCTACCTGTAGATCCTTTCGTGCACGGTGTCGTCGTTTTCATCGGCGCCCGATCTTTGGCCGCCGCTTAGCTTGATGTTGCCGTCACCACAGACCACCGCAGCCCCTTCTGCTTGCTCCATCAGATGCGCGGCACCGCCAGCTCACCGTAGTCGCAAACCACGCGTGAAGGGGTGCTCTGTAGTGCCGTCCCGAGCAACTCAGGCGAGTCCCCGCCGTTGCTATGGTCGCCGGCGTCAACTGCGACATGGCGCCAGTTTAATTAGCACTAAAGGCCTTACTAAACACCCCTAGAGCCATTGCCATGTGGGCCCCTGTGCCTGTTTAGGTTAACTTAATTTCTGTTTAGATTAGTACATAACCCAGCGGGACCGACACGTCAGCATTGACTTTGCTGACGTGGATGTTGACCGGACCCACCTGTCAGCCACACGAACTAGCCCTGTCTCACTGACGTGTGGACCCCACACGCCAGGTTTGACCTGGACCAGGTATGTTGACCTGCTGAGGTCAGCATGACGCAATGCTGACGCAGTTAATCCTTTTTGGATTTAAAATAATTCAGAGAATTCTAGAAATTGCTTTAAACTTGAAAAAAACATAGAAATTTAACCGTAACTCCAAATGAAACAATATATATATATATAAATTATCAGAAAAATCCAATCTATCCATCTGTACCATTTTCATGTATGTTAGAACAACTTATGACTACTTTTTAGGACAATTCAATTAAATGGCATTTAAGAAATCACATATGGAGTTTGAATATGGATATTTGATTCAAACCAACTTCATTTAATTTGGTTACTAGTTGCATTAGCTCAAACCACATCATATTGCCATGTCACACTCATGCATCATATTGTTGCATTGCATTGATTGTGTTCTTTCTCTGTTGCCGGTGTTTGTCCCCCCCCCCCTCAGTAGATGTTGTTCCGACGATGAGTTCGATGACACCGATGAAGAACTATTTCTATATTCAGAAGTGCCAGGCAAGCAAAACCCCCTTATTCATTCCAATACAATCCCACTCTCTCGCTCCTGCTCTCTTTTACTGCAATAGGACAACAACGATTCAACTGTTACATGCTGCGGTAGTTGAACCCCTTTCCTCTGCATGACCTGTCATTGCCACAGTAAATAGATGAAACTCACTAGCATGAGTAGGAGTTGTTTGAGCCCTGATGTGCCTACTCATTCATGTTTGTTGCCATGCCTGCTATTGCTTAGAGTTGAGTCAGGTCTGATTCATCGGGGATGAATCGGAGGTGTGTGAACATGTCCTACTATTGAGAGCTAATGTGTGAACACGATTTGGTAAAGGTAGCGATGAGAGGCCATGTAGGAGTACATGGTGGGTTGTCTCATTGCAGCCGTACTCAGGAACTGAGTTCTGTGTTTGTGATCCATGAATAGCTACTACCACACATTGGGTTCTGGTAACTCGGCCCCTCTCAACTTATTAATCAACCTGATCTCTCTCCAGGAGTTACAACTAGTTTCTGGTGTTTGTAGGTAGTGTTAGTAGTCTACCAAGTGGCACCCGGTACAGGTGGGCTTGGGACAGACTAGGCACAGTGGCACGGTTTGAAATTGAAAGAGAGTCCTATAAAAAGGTCTAACTTCCAAACTATGTCTTTTTTCATTCATTCTCCTTTAGTTTTTTTCTCTATCTAGAAGTGGAATAGAATAACCCAGTTGAAGCGTAATGATCATACGTCTGTAATACATTGTATGGCCCAGAATAGGTCCTATTCTTCTACCTTTTCCAGGTAGTCGATGGCTATTCACAGCTACCACCTTAACACCAAAGAAGAGTTCGACCCAATGCTTTATTTCTGTCTTAGTGAATCCCGATTCGACATTAAAAGTATATTGATTATTTCCTAATAAACGAACCAAGTGGCACCCGGATGGTGGGCTTGGGAACCCTGCACACATCGTTTGGGGCCGTGAGCGACACCTCGGTCGGATCTCCTTGCGGATGGAACCCGAATAGGCGATAAACCTGGACTAGAGACTTGTGTGGTTAGTCAGGTCGTCGTCGACTCCCTCTCCAGGCTTCCGTTTGAAGGTTGCCGAGATACACGACGTGTACATGGTGGTAACTGGAGAGAGCGTGTGTGAAGAAGTAGACCCCTGCAGGGTTAACATTATCTACTCGAATAGCCGTGTCTGCGGTAAAGGACTTCTGGGTTGCCTGTACAGTTCATAGATAACTTGAAGTGGATACTCTAAAATGCGCAAGATAAGCGTGAGTGCTATGGATGGCATTCTCGTAGGTAGATGGGAGCGGATCCATAGTGGTGTATTGATATGGTGAATATGTGGACTCGTGTGCGCCACCTCAAAAGAGTTACTTGTAGTCGTAGCTTAGGATAGCTACCGAGTCAAAGCTGGCTTGCTGCAGTTAAACCCCACCATCCCTTTGTTGATAATGATGCATATGTAGTTAGTTCTGATGTAAGTCTTGCTGGGTAGATTTGTACTCACGTTTGCCTATTTTACGTTTTTGCAGAGACTTCCGTCTCACTAGTAGTTTTGCGTGGACTTCGATGTTTAGCTTGTTACCTCAGCTACGATCTTGTGCCCTCGGCAGGATCTGGTAGATAGTCAGGCTTCTCAGCCTTTTTCATTTGTAGATGTCTGTACTCAGACATATTGAGCTTCCGCATGTGCTTTGACTTGTATGCTCTGAATGCTAGGTCGGGAGACCCATGTTTGTAATATCTCGCTCCTCAGAGCCTGTTGAATAAAATACTTGAGTTGTAGAGTCATGTTGTGATGCCATGTTGTATTTGCACATATCGAGCATATTGTGTGTATGTTATTGAAATGCTTGGTATGTGTGGGATCTGACTATCCAGTTGTTTATCCTTGGTAGCCTCTCTTACCGGGAAATGTCTCCTAGTGCTTCCACTGAGCCATGGTAGCTTGCTACTGCTCCGAAACACTTAGGCTGGCCGGCATGTGTCCTTCTTCGTTCTTGTGTCTGTCCCTTCGGGGAAATGTCACGCGGTGTCTACCGGAGTCCTGTTAGCCTGCTACATCTCGGTTTACCGGAGTCCTGCTAGCCCAGTTGCTACAGCCCGAATTCACTCGCTGATGACCGACACGTTCGTTGCTGGGTCATGTATGCCTATCCCTGTAAGTTAGTGCCACTTTGGGTTTACGACTAGCCATGTCAGCCCGGGTTCTTTGTCATATGGATGCTAGTGACACTATCATATACGTGAGCCAAAAGGCGCAAACAGTCCCGGGCCTGGTAAGGCGACACCCGTGGGAATACCGTGCGTGAGGCCGCAAAGTGATATGAGGTGTTACATGCTAGATTGGTGTGGCATAGGATTGGAGTCTTGACAAAAGACCCCATGACCGGAGTCTTCTGACACAAAGACTCTGGGACCGGACTCATGTGGGGCGAAGGATCAGCGACCCGAGTCTGGTCGGGGGAATGATCAGGGACCGGAGGCTCATGGACCAGAGTCCGAGATGGGTCCATGTCAGACGGAGCACTCCTGTGGTAGGGTGAATCATCTGAGGGTGGCGGCGAGGAAGGCGTAACAACCTTCCTACCTCTCCTGCTGCCACGTCCACCTCTAGCAGGCTTCTTCGTCCTCCCCCGACCTCTCCCAGCCGAAGAAGAAGCGCCCGCCGCAGTTGTCTGCATACTGTCTAGCAGCACTCTCCGGAGGGGCTGGGCTGCAATAATGGAACCACCCCTCCCAGTAGCGCTCGCAGGAGGATCGGGGCGCTCTGGACCCTTGCCCACTATCATGTCAACACCTGCAATGACAAAAAGTAAAGGAAATTAGTACAACATAAAAAAATTGGATACCTAACATGAACATAATAATATGTATATAATTTAAGTGTGCCATAATAAAAATACACCCGATCAACACAAATAAATATGGGGTCGGGGTGTGGTGTCAGGGTGTCGGGGTGTTGGAGTGTCGTGCCGAGGTGTCAGGGTGTCGGGTGTCG
>NC_041387.1:432328923-432368711 GCF_002162155.2 Triticum dicoccoides
TGGTGGCGACGGGGACGCAGGGCTCTGGGGCGGCGGTGTGGTGCTGCGGTGGGGTGGAGTGGCGGCAGCATCCGGGTAGCGGCGGTGTTCGACCGCGGCGTCGCGGGCGCGGGCGCGGGCGCGGTTGAGTTGGGGGCGCGGGCGCGGTTGAGTTGGAAGAGAGGGGAGAGAGAGGGGGTGGGGCCGGAGAGACAACGAGCATAGGAGGGGGAGACTGCCGTTAGATGGGCCATTTCTTTGGTGTCCGCCAGCGGACGGCAAAGGTCTAGAAGGCAGACGACAAAGACCAGGCAGACGGCAAAGAAGCTGACCTAGCCACGCCATGCCCTGTGGGGCCCACCTGGCCCTTTATCGCCTACCTTCTAGCTCTTTCCGGTCAGCTGGAGCGGACGGCAAATAGACCTTTTGCCATCTGCCCATTCTTTGTCATCCGCTATGTGGAAGCAGACGGCAAAGAGGCTCTTTGCCGTCTGCTGGCGGATGGCAAAGAGTTGGCAGACGGCAAATTACCATATTCCAGTAGTGTATGCACCTAAAATGCCTACAAAACCAAGTTAATGTATAAAAATGTCCGAACGAACCCCGAAAAATTAAAAAATTAAACACAACACTCTTGTTGTTCTATGTTGACACTAGAAATTTTTTGAAAGCAATAAGAGGCAATGGATGTCGTTTCGTCCCCAAAGGTGGCACGTTCCCTACCGAAACCATCACGCTTGCTGTGAGAAGCTCTGGTTTGGGAGAAGCTTATACCCAAACCTGCCCCAAATGGGACAAAAAATTTACCACGGCATGGTTGATGCCGCTCCATGATAGCATGCCAAGTTTCATGAATTTCAGACGAGTTTTGGATTTACTAGAATTTAAAAACAAAGTATCTCAATGTTTGCGACCGAGTGACCGTGGCAGGGTGTTTGAAATCCATTCCCCTTTCTTGCATGGGACCTAAGCATGCACCAAAGGACACATATTTTACTTTTCAACCAATTTATATGCACTAGAGCATGTGCATGTAGTTCAAATTTGAATTGTGCACATAAAATGCCTAGAAAAACCAGTTAATGTATAAAAATGTCCAAATGAACCCCGAAAAATTCCAAAATTAAACACAACACTCCTGTTGTTCTATGTTAACACTAGAATTTTTTTGGAAGCAATAAGAGGCAATGTATATCGTTCCGTCCCCAAAGGTGGCACGTTCCCTACCGAAACCATCACGCTTGTTGTGAGAAGCTCTGGTTTTGGAGAAGCTTATACCCAAACCTGCCCCAAATGAGACCAAAATTTTATGACGGTATGTTGTGCTGCTCCATGATAGCATGCCAAGTTTCATGAATTTCAGACGAGTTTTGGATTTACTAGAATTTAAAAACCAAGTATCTCAATCTTTGCGGCTGAGTGACGGTGGTTGGGTGTTTGACACTCATTCCCATTTCTTGCATGGGAACTAAGCATGCAACCAAGGACACATATTTGTTTTTTCATCCAGTTTATGCACCTGAAATGCCTACAAACCCCAGTTAATGTATAAAAACGTCCAAACGAACCCTGAATAATTCCAATTTTTTTGATGACACACCTATAGTTGCATGTTCACTGCAGATAAAAGTTCTAGCAATTCAAACACCATCCTTTGCAGTTGTGACCCCATTAAGTTATTCAAATTAAGACGAAAAATCAAGTAGATCGCACACAGTTTATTATCACCAACCCTGTGAGATGCAGCACAAAATATCTTGGAGCACCGTCGGTGTATAGTATGCCTATGGATTATGCAAGAAGGTATGTCGGCTATAGTCCACGGCTAGCATGTCAAGCACAATAGCTCACTCCCCAAATATCATTTCACTGTTCAATCATCGCCGGTGAAAGATAGGTACATGGACCCGCATCGTGAGGGCAACTTCGGTGGCCCACTCCGGCGGGAGCGCGGCCGCAGCCGCCAGGCACGTGCTAAGAAGTTTCATGAGGGCGGCCGCAATCTGCCTTCGGGCGGCCAAGGCAGCCCAGACGGCCGTTGTTACTTCTCAGGCGGCGGCAGCAACATCTGCCTTGGGGATAGCAACTAGCGAGAGCGGCACAGCAGCTGTCCATTCCACAGCGGCGGCCTTAGCCCTGATGGGGGACGCCCACCACCATGTCGAGGCCGTCCACGCCTAGCTTGTGGCGGTCACCGCACAAATCAAAGAAAGCTTCTCTGACAACGGTTGGCATCCCACGGTCGAAGAGTTCGCAATCGCCGAGAGAGTTCGAGCAGCCATCCGTTCCTTCGCAACATACCTTGCCACGACGGAGCCCGCCAAAGCCCAGATCGGGGCCGCCCACGCCCACCTCCTGGCGGCCTATTCCAAAGATATGGCGGACACGGATGGCGAGATGCTTGCCGAGTATGGTCTGATTGATGCCATGGAGTCCCTTCCCCAGAAGACCGTCGGGCGTGAGCTGGACATGGAGGCGGTTGCGGAGATCGACAAGCACCAGCCGTAGTAGTACTCTTTGTTTTGTTTTATTAAGATTGCCGGTCTTTAATTTGTTAGAGTAATGTTTAGGTAAGCTAGCTCTGTTTAATTGCGGAACTTGCTCGATTAAGAAGTGTGGGTCTGCTGTAGTCTCCTTTGTGTACCCAAATTATGCAATGACGTGGATGACCACTCTAACCATGGAAATTCGAATCAAAAAATTTGACGTTCAAACTCATCACACACGGGTTAAGCTATCTGAATCGTTTGTGATGTTCACATATCGTACACAGTTCTAAATAAGGGACCGTGTGTGATGACACTTTGCGCGCCAGTTTTTCGGCTGAAGCTATTCCAAATTTTCATCTTCCGCAGAAATATCTACCTCCCCGCCCCCTCCCCCTTACCAAAATCCACATTTCCCCTTTTTCCGCCTTCCTTTCCAAGTTGAAACCTTCACTCCTTGCTTGCAGTGCCGCCTCCTCGCCGGCGACCCTCCTTCACGTTGCTCGGCCTCGCCTATCCAGGTAGGTAATCCACACCTGACCCCCATCCTCCTGCTCCTTCAACATCCCACATGCCCTGACCGCCAGCGCAAGCACGACACCTTCCACCCAAATCACCAACCCCTCCACCAAATAAGCGCCGCCCTCAGCCATGGTGCACGCAGTTTAGCTATGATCTCAAGGAGCACTTGGCAGTGGAGAAGCAAATCACGACCGCACGCGCGGATGAGGTCGCGATGGCTGCCATTCGTGCCGACCCCCAGATCTTGGAGGAGCACCTTGCCATTTGCTAGCTATGCCGGTTAAGCATGCTCAGTTTACCCGTTGCGTGTGTTGCTCCTGCCTTTCCTTCACAAATTCTAGTGAATTGCGCTATCTAATTTTACCATGCAATTTGTTGCTCTAGTGTATATGTTCTATATGTCATGCAGTGTGGTGCTCACTTATTAACTGTTTTGTTAATTAGGTGTTGTCTTCAATTAACTGTTTGGTTCAATTCTGCAAATGTGATGTTCAATTCTTCAGGCTGCAATTTTTTATTGTCTTCCATGTGAGAAATAACTCGAATTTATCTTTACAAAATACATGAGAAACGAATACAATTGCTATATTTCCAAGTTATCAAGAATGCTTGGTTTGGTTATACATTGTGCAATGTGGTGCTCAGTTAACGTTTGGTTCATTTGTGTTGCGGTGTTTCGTTAACTGTTTGGTTCAATTCTGCAATGCGATGTTCAATAGTTGTGGGTGCATTCTGTTATTGTATACCATGTGAGGAATAAATTGAATTTGGCTGTAGTAAATACATGAGAAACAAATACAATTGCTATATTTCCAAGTTGTTAAGGATGCTTGGTTTGGTTAACTGTCTGATCTTCTATTCGGAGTATGTTATATTGTGCAATGTGGTGCTCAGTTAATATTTGGTGCATTTCTTGTGGTGTTTACTTAACTGCATGGTTCAATTCTGCAATGCGATGTCCAATTGTTGTGGCTGCATTCTGTTATTGTATACCATGTGAGAAATAAATCGAATTTGGTTGTACTAAATACATGAGAAACAAATACAGATGCTATATTTCCAAGTTGTTAAGCATGCTGGGTTTGGTTAACTGTCTGATCTTCTATTAGGAGTATGTTATATTGTGCAATGTGGTGGTCAGGTAATGTTTGTTTCATTTGTTGTGGTGTTTAGTTAACTGCTTGGTTCAATTCTGCAATGCGATGTCCAATTGTCGTGGGTAGAATTTTGTATTATTGTGCATGTGAGGAATAAATCAAATTTGGCTGCACTTAAGACATGAGAAACATATACAAGTGCTATATTTCCTAGTTCCTAATCATGCTTGGTTTGGATAAATGGGTTTTCCATGTGGCTTGAATTAATCTGATGAATCTGCAATGTCCTTATTTTTCATAAACATATTTTACTGATAGCATGTGAACCCTTACTTAACCAGATGACTAACTACCTTATATGTGTTGCAGGGAAACAATGGGAAGCACTGAGGTTTATAATTGAGGTTAGCACGTGCATGGTCCATTGTCTAATAGCACATTCTTGTGCAATTGCAAGAACCATTCTAATATTTAGGTTTTTAACAATTTGGTCTTGCATATGTAGGTCCTGTTGTCAAAGCTTTTGACCCACTGTTCGACCCTTTTTGCATATGGGGAAATGATTTGTCCATGTATATCAGTCAAGTCAAGTAACTCAGAAAGATTGTTAGGATAAAGAAATTAGCGACAAAAAACAACAAGATCTTTGTCTGCACAATGAAGAAGACATCAGTTCACCACATGATGGTACTAACTATTATACCTTGCCTTTTTTATTCCTTTGCCCCATTTCCAATATAGAGAAGATATTTATGCACATCCTTGTTTTTAGGCCTTTCCGAAGCAGTTCGCTGATGATTACCTCTCAAACCACCTGTATGGTCAGGAGGCGAGGAAGGTATTCATACAACACCCACAGTTCAATATTGAAGTGTTCCTGAAGAGGACGAAGGATGGACGGTCAATCATCCACAGACACTGGCCTAAAGTTACAAAGACCTTCAACATCAATGAAGGCTCAATATTCGCCTTTTGCTTTAGCAGTTTTCTAGATGAGATACATACGTCTATGTACCGTCTATGATGCTAATTTCGAAAGGTTATAGATGTTGCATGTGAAACTTGGTGCTGGTGTAGTTGTGTAATGGGGTAGCTGAGTGCTGAAGCTATATGATGTTGTACTCTGATGTATTTCAATTATGAAAATTAAATATAGTGTGTGCTTAATATGAAATGTCAATTAGATTAATAAATGGAATATTAATAATCGGATAATTAGCCAGCTAATTGATTTTCTATTGCAAACGGTTATTGAGAAAACACCGTGTGCGATGCATTCAATAACGCACACGACATCCTCTTGAAAACTATTTGCGTTAGGCCACCTAGTGCAAACGTTTACCACATAAAAACTGTGTGATATGGACAGCCCTTGATACACAGTTTCTTCTACACACCGTGTGTGATGCATTCAATAACGCAAACGATAAAATTGTTAATACCGTGTGCAATGGAAACGCTATCTCAAATGATTTAACGAGGAAAATTGTGTGTGATGTACTTGCGAACAGAAACTGTCGGATGTGGGGTTCCGGCAAACCCTTAAGGTTCGAACATTGGGGTGCACGCAAAGTATTTCCCTCCTACCAATCTACGCCCTAGCTTGCTTAGATCTCATGGACGAACTCGACGAACTCACAACACAGAAAGACACGAGATTTATACTCGTCCGGGCCACCGTTGTGGTGTAATACCCTACTCCAGTGTGCTGGTGGTGGATTGCTTCCTGGGCAGATGATGAACAGTACAGGGGGAAGAACAGCCTCCTTATATTGAGGTGTTCTTGTGCTTGTCTAACTTGTGTGGGTGAGAGTGATCTGAATCAGTTGCCCCCTACGGTGGTGGCTAGCTCTACTTATATAGGCCCTGTTCCTCTTCCCATATATTGAGCGGGAAGGGAACCAACAATGGCGGGCAAATTTGAAGGGGGCAGCTAGTACAAGTTATCCTGACAAAAGTGGTCTTCGCCTGCGAAAGGCTCTGGTGGTGACGCCGTCTTGGGCTCCACAATGACCTACGTCTTGCCGTCCTCCTGGTCTTCGTCTCGTTGCACCGATATAGCAACCTTTGCCTGATGCCTCGGTACTCCTCGCCCGTGCCTACTTCCTTAGCACCAAAGAGGAAACGAGGACGCTGCGCACGCTGGCGCCCGCCTGGCGCCGATCGTCGTGGCTCACGCCATGAGAGCCTCGTGAGGTTTGCCCCGCCTTGATATCTCCGCTCCTCGTGAGCCTGCCTGACTAGGCCACTCCTGAGGAGGTCTTGCATCGTTCGCCTCGCGAGGCTAGGCCCTCGCAAGGGTCCTGGATTCCTTGTTGATGTAGATGGGTCATACGGCCTGCTAGCTTAGCCACGCCATGGGCCGCAGGCAGGCAAGTCTGGGGACCCGCGTTCCCAGAACGCCGACAGTAGCCCCGGGGCCCAAGGTGCACTCGGGCTTGGCTTCGCGGCGAAGCCAAGGGTCAAGTACGGAGCACCGCGGGCCCCAAAAGCCTGCGGCCTCGGTTGACGTGTGGCGGTTGATTGGACGTGGGCGTCTCCGCTTGCCCACGCTGCCACGACAACTGCCTGACCTGACAAAAGGTTGACGCAGGCAGTACTAGCCTTTATTGCTTCTTCCTCGCCTCGCACCAGATCCCCTTTCTTGCTCCTCGCCACCGCTACCTCCAGATCCGCTCCAAGCTCATACTGCATGCGCGATCCATGGTGACGTGCAAGGTCAAGAATTCCTCAGCACCGGCTTGCTATGAGCCAGTCCTTGAGGCGCCCACCGTCATGGAGAAGAGCCTCGCCTCCATGCGCCTGCTGGCGGCGGGTGAGAGCAATGAGTGGGGGGAGACCGAGCTCCGTCTTGCCTCCGACGTCCCAGAGCCCGAGCAAAGCACCTTCTTCCCCTTCTTCTCGAGCAGTGTTGCCGTCGGGTTGGTTCCTCCCTTCTCTGATTTCTTTTATGAAGTCCTCGACCACTACGGGCTGCAGGCGTTGCATCTCCATCCCAACTCTGTCCTCCTCCTGTCCATCTTTTCCTATTACTGTGAGGCGTACCTGGGCGTGATGCCATCTGTGGCGCTCCTGTGCCATTTCTTCTTCCTTCGTGTCAGCGAGGTGCACGTCTCCGGATGCGCTAATTTCATCGCATGCGGCAAGGTCAACTCGATCTCGAGCACTGGGAAGAGGTCCGACAACATTCGATCCAGATGGGTCATGATGGACGCCAAGCGTGTCGATCCGCGTCTGGTGTTCCCAACGGCGACGCCTTCCTCCAACAGGGGGTGGCCCAAGGCGGAGCCTGCCGATGAGAGGGCATCGTTAGTGTTGGGGCAGATCATGACCGACTTGAAGTCGGGCAACACGAGGGCGGCCAAGGTGACTGGGGTCATGCTCCTGAGGGAGTTTTTGACGCTGCGAGTTGCCCCGCTCCACGCGCGCGCGCCCCCCTGTGGGAGCTTGAACAAGAAGGAAGACCCGCCTGAGGCCGGGGGGCCTGCCTGACGATGAATTAGCCGTTGTTCTGCGCCTCATAGTTGGGGACAACCAGGAGTACCCACCAAGCGCCTTCGCCCCCTTGTTCCAACGCAAGGACCGAGAGGAATTCGTCGCCTCTAGGTCGACCTTTGACGCACGTGGGCTAGTGCCACCTGTCGGAGTAATGGGCCACGGGTAGGCTAACCCGAGCCCTAGAACCTTTCAAGACATCGAGACAGGCTGTGCCCCTCATGCCGAGTCCCGGAGCCGACTCCAACATCTGTCGAGTCCCAGAACTGACTCCCTGATATGCCGAGTCCCAGGGACGACTCCCAGACATGCCGAGTCCCAGAGCCGACTCCAAGATCTGCCGAGTCCCAGAACTGACTCCAAGAAATGCCGAGTCTCAGCTGATGACTTCCAGAGAAGCCGGCTGAGGGTAGTCGGTTAGCGACTTCAACCACCCCTTGCCTTCCTCGCGGTGGGCAGGGCGGGGGACGGTCGTGGCGTGGCCGTCTCTACCCTGCCCACGAAGGACCAACATGGCTACAGTGCGCCATATCGCTGGAGATCTCCATCGTGGCGCGGCACTGTTGCCATGCCGGCCCTGACCTCAGCCTTGGTGGGCAGCACACTGTGCCCACGGCGCCTGCCTGTACGACCCAAGGACGGCGGGACCACCTGTCAACGGGTAGACAGAAGATAGCGAGCGCGCCCCTGAAGACGGACCCGTGGGAGTCGGCCCCCTGGAGTCGGCCGGCCCCTCCCACGGCCCCGCACGCCATTAATCAGACAAGACGGGGAATGGCGACAGTAAATGCCCGCCAGGCGGAAGCACTGTTGCCATGACCCCATGACCAAGCCAGCGTCATCAGAAGCACTGCTACAGTACCAGGCCTGTCCACGGGGCCCGCCAGTCGGTTGGCCCTAGTAGTCGGCGGAGAAGATGACGGCCTGAGAGACAGACGGCTGGGACCTGCGCCCAGCCGGATTACCGTTGTACCCCTGGGGGTAGGCCTATATAAACCCCCAGGAGAGCCCATGCAAGGGGTTCGGCCCCAGATAGCACTAGACCCCAGAATATAGGAAGGAGAGAGCTAGCCTTGCCCTCTCCTACCTCCAGAAACAGCTCCAGGAGCACCATTGTACTCACTTTGCCATAGTGACCATGCGGAGACCCCGCAGAGCAGCAGTAGGGGTGTTATCTCCACGGAGAGCCCTGAAGCTGGGTAAGATCCGCCGGCGTGCATGTCTTCGCCTCATCCCGCTTCCGGGCACCGGCGACGTTCTACTCGCTCCCACCATGATAAGCCATCCTTTGGCATATGTCGTACCCAACCCCCGACATTTGGCGCCCACCTTGGGGCGAGGTGCACCATCGTCCGGAGACCTGCTCTGGACGGGAACCCTTTTTCTCCCTGGCGAGCACATCCAGCCTGGCACGCCAGATGGAGTCTATGCCGACGCGCTGCTCGGCGCTGAGATAGCCTACGCGGCCAGCTGCCTTGCCGAGCTTATTGGCGAGGTTCGCCTCTCCGATGAGCCTGCGTCCGACGCAGGCACGAGCGGCCCCGATAGCCTCCTCACGGGTCTCCTCGACCAACTCCACGTCGCCGGCAAGCCTGCTATGGACCTGCAGTCCATAGGATCCACCGACCCAATGATGGTCGACTCCGACACCGCGTCACTCGACGCGTTCCCCACCAACATGGTGGTCTATGATGAGCCGCTCCCTTGCGCGAAGAGCGGCGGAAGCACCGTCACGGAGGTCCACGTCCTTGACCACGGCGACTGTTCCGGCGAGGGAGCGCATGAACCGCTCGACGCAGCTCTGTGAGACCTCACTGCGCCGATTCCGGGAGATGTTGACGCCGAGACGCTGGAGGCACGCCGCCTTCAGCTTATCGAGGGCGCAAAGAAGCTGGCAAGCATGAGACGCTTGTCAGAAGCCTATCAACGCGAGATGCATCGCGCCGTGGGTGGCTCGCCGGCTCCGACTGACCCTAGCCGCCTAGGTGCGGCCCGGTAGCGTGGCGTGGCAATCGCCAATCTGTTCGGGGCCGATCGCCCTGTGTATGCCATGCCCACGGAGAACATCCGCGCCGCCCAAGCGCCGGCGGATGAGCTCGACAACTTCGAGGGCGAAGAGCGCCGCCTGATGACGGAGCGAGTTCAGCAGCTCCTCGGCGCAGCTACCGCGCAGAACAAAGCCGGCTGCCGCACGGAGGCGCCGCGGCGACAAAACGATGACCTGCCACCCCGCCGAGATCAAGGCGCGACGTCTCGGATGCTGACTCGCGGGGTCCGCGGAAAGAAATACAAGAAGCCGGCTGTCAGCCACAGTCGGACTCACATCACCATTGAGCGCGACCAAGACGGCCGCCGCAAGGCGGTGGAACGGCGGGACGACTATCTGCCTCCCCCTCCTCGCAGAGAAAGGCGAGTCTCCACGCCGCCCGTAGAGCGTCCGACTCTCGGCGACCGCCTTGGCCGCCGAGAGGGAGTCGGAGAGAACGATGCCCGCCACCGGATCGACCGACTCCACCGATCCCTGGCGCTGGAAGAAGAAGATGAGCTGGGTCCTCCCTGTTTCGGACCCCGCATCCGAGATGAGCCTTTTCCCAAAGGGTTCACACTCCCTCGGGACACGCCCAAATACACCGGCACCGTGAAGTCGGAGGACTGGCTGATTGATTACTCCACAGCCGTCAATATAGCGAACGGCAACAAGCGTGTTGCCGTAAGATATGTCCTGCTCATGCTCCAGGGCACGGTCCGGACATGGTTGAACAGTCTGAAGCCTCGCAACATCAACAGCTGGGTCGACTTCATCCAGGCCTTCGTCCGCAACTTCACGAGCACGTACAAGCGACCTCCCAAGCCTCACCAACTCTCCTTATGCATGCAAGGTCCCAACGAGTCCACTCGCGACTACCTCATGCGTTGGGCCAAGCTCCGGAACTCCTGCGAGGGCGTGCACGAGGTGCAGGCTATCGAGTACTTTACTGCCGGGTGCAGAGAAGGCACCCTCCTCAAGCACAAGCTCCTCTGCGACGAGCCGGAGACCCTCGATGAGCTGCTCATCACAACAGACAAGTACGCCACGGCCGACTCCTCCATGAAGGCGGAGATTCAAGTCAGCGCGACTGGCAAAGTCGCCCCTTAGGCTCCGAGAACTCCGGCTGGGGACATCAGTCGGTGGAAGTAGCAGAACGACCACAAACGCAAGGCCCTACAGCCGGCTTCTAACAGCCGGCAAGTGGTGACAGTCAAAGACCAACAGCCGGAGGGGCAGCCTCCGACGAAGCGGCAGAAAGGCGGCAAGTCCAACTGGTTGCCGGCCTTCTCCTACGAGCAGACCCTGGATGGCCCCTGCAAGTTCCACACGGTGCGAAGCCATCGAACCACACCACCAGGAAATGCCACTGGCTGACCAGAATCGCCAAGGGAGACGGCTTACTCCCTCCCCCGCCTGCTGGGCCGCCTCCTCCGCAGCCGCCCCAGTAGTCGGCTGTCAGGCCAGTCGGCGCGATACAAGACGAGTTCCCAGATGAACATGGAGCCTATGTGGTGTTCACCAGTGTGGCTGACGATCGACGCAGCAGGCGCCAGCAGCAGCAAGAGGTGAACGCAGTTGCGTCAAGCACTCCAGAGTTCATGCACTGGTCGGAAAGACCTATCAGTTGGAGCAGAGCTGACCACCCAGAGGTGATGCCGAATCCAGGCTCCTACGCCCTTGTCTTAGGCGCCACACTCACCACAGATAGGCGGGCCGCTCGCTTCTCGCGAGTGCTGATAGATGGAGGCAGCAGTATCAACATCCTGTACAAGGATACGATGGAGAAGTTAGGAATCAAGCGAAGACAGCTTCAGAGCAGCCGGACTGTGTTCCACGGCATTGTTCCCGGCCTTTCCTGTTCACCAATCGACAAGATCCTGATAGACGTCCTCTTTGGGGACAAAGATCATTTCTGCCGAGAGCCAATTTGGTTTGAAGTGGTGGACCTTGAAAGCCCGTACCATGCGTTGCTTGGCCGACCTGCTTTGGCCAAGTTCATGGCAGTCCCCCACTATGCCTACCTCAAGATGAAGATGTCGAGTTCCAAGGGAATTCTAACCGTGGCCGGCGACTACAGAAAGCCGTCCGCTTGCGCGGCCGAAAGCAGTCGGCTGGCCGAGTCCTTGGTGATCGCAGTTGAGAAACGGCTTCTTGATCGGGTTGTGGCGATGGCCGACAAGCAACCTGAGTTGTCGCCCGACCCCAAGGGGTCGGAAGCAGAAGGATCATTCAAGCCGGCCAGAGAAACGAAGAAGATACCTTTGGATCTGGAGCACACGGAGAGGTGCGCTGTCATGGGTACCAACCTTGATAGCAAATAGGAAGGCGAGCTCATCGATTTCCTCCGTGAGAATTGAGACATCTTTGCATGGTCCCCTAAAGACATGCCAGGTGTACCAACGGAATTCGCCGAGCACAAATTACATGTCTGGTCTGATATGAAGCCCGTCAGGTAGCCCTTGCGCCGCCTGTCAGAAGAGAAGAGAAGAGTTTTCGGAGAAGAGATAGCCCGGCTCCTAGCAGCCGACTTCATTATGGAAGTGTTTTTCCCAGAGTGGCTAGCAAACCCAGTGCTGGTGCTGAAGAAGAACAAGCAGTGGCGGATGTGTATCGACTACACAAGCCTCAATAAAGCCTGTCCCAAGGACCCATTCGCTCTGCCTAGAATTGATCAGGTGATAGACTCCACAGCCGGATGCGAGCTGTTGAGTTTCTTAGATGCATATTCTGGATATCACCAAATCAAGCTGAACCCGGCTGACAGACTGAAGACCGCCTTCATCACGCCGTTTGGTGCCTTTTGCTACCTGACCATGACGTTTGGCTTGAGGAATGCCGGCGCCACCTTTCAGCGTTGCATGCAGAAGTGTCTCCTCATGCAACTCGGCAGAAATGCCCACGTCTATGTGGATGACGTGGTTGTGAAGATGGAAAAACGAGGGACGCTATTGGAAGACCTCAAGGAAACCTTTGAGAGCCTGCGCCGATTCCAGATCAAGCTCAACCCCGAGAAGTGCGTCTTCGGAGTACCAGCCGGCCAGCTCCTTGGTTTCCTGGTCTCTGAACGCGGCATAGAGTGCAACCCTGTGAAGATCAAGGCCATCGAGAGGATGGAAGCACCCAGACGACTGTTAGATGTGTAGAAGTTCGCCGGCTGTTTGGCGTCCATCAGCCGATTCATCAGTCGGCTGGGTGAGAAGGCTCTCCCCTTGTATCAGCTCATGAAGAAGACAACCTTTTTTGAATGGACTCCCAAGGCGGACGAGGCCTTTCTCCAACTAAAGAAAATTTTGACTACTCCCCCTGTGCTGGCGGCTCCGACTCCCAAAGAGCCCATGCTCCTATACATTGCCGCTACCAGCCGGGTAGTCAGCACAGTCATTGTAGTCGAGCGCAAAGAGGAAGGCAAGGCACTACCTGTCCAGAGACCGGTATATTACCTGAGCGAAGTACTGTCGGCCTCCAAGCAGAACTACCCCACTACCAGAAGATGTGCTATGGCGTGCATTTCGCCGCCAAGAAATTGAAGCCTTACTTCCAGGAGCATCCAATCACTATGGTCTGCACAGCCCCACTAGCCGAGATCATCGGAAGCCGAGATGCTTCTGGCCGAGTGGCCAAATGGGCCATCGACCTGGTCCCTACACCATCTACTACGAGCCCCGCATCGCCATCAAGTCGCAAGCACTGGCCGACTTCCTCGTTGATTGGGCCGAGACCCAGTATCTGCCGCCAGCGCCCGACTCCACCCATTGGCGGATGCACTTCGATGGCTCCAAGATGCGCACCGGCTTGGGAGCCGACATCGTCTTCACTTCCCCCAAGGGCGAGAAGCTCAGATATGCGCTGCAGATCCATTTCGCCGCCTCCAACAACGTGGCCGAGTACGAGGCGCTCATCCACGGGCTCCGGCTGGCCAAAGAGCTCGGCATTCGCCGGATCCTGTGTTATGGCGACTCTGACTTGGTGGTCCAGCAATCATCTAGCGATTGGGACGCCAAGGACGCAAACATGGCGAGCTACCGTTTCTTTGTGCAGCAACTTAGCGGATATTTCGAGGGGTGCAAGTTCCTCCACGTGCCAAGGAACGACAATGACCAAGCAGATGCCTTGGCCCGAATCGGCTCCACCCGCCAAGCAATACCATCCGGCGTCGCCATTCGGCGCCTCCTCAAGCCATCTATCAAGCCTTCACCAGAGTCAGACTCAATCTTTGTGCCGACTCCACCCGAAGAAGTCGGATCCGACTCCAAGAGCACTGCGGTCAAAGCCAGCCCGGGGACTTCAGAACCCGGCCCGGGGACTACAGCGGCCAGACCTAAGACTCCAGAACTCGGCCCGAGGACTGCTCCAGTCGGCCCAGGGACGTCGTCAAGTCAGCAAGCTGCTGCGGACTCCAGCCCGCCGCCTCCCAGCCCAGCCGCCCTCGTCCAAGTCGCAGTACTGACGGTTAAAGAAATAGCGGCACCCTCATGGGCCCAGCCCATCCTCAAGTTCCTAGTAAGCAAAGAACTGCCAACTGATGAAATCCTGGCTCGGCAAGTACAACGCCGAGCAGCAGCCTACACCATAGTCAACAGAGAGCTGGTTAGGCGTAGTGTCACTAGGGTCTACCAGCGCTGCGTCGAGCCAGAGCAAGGCCAAGCAATTCTCAGAGACATTCATGAAGGCGAGTGCGGCCACCATGCGGCGTCAAGAGCACTCATCGCCAAAGCCTTCCAACACGGTTTCTTTTGGCCAACTGCCCTGGAAGAGGCCAAAGAGTTAGTCCAAAAGTGCAAGGGGTGCCAGATGTTCCGCTCCAAGCCACATCAGCCGGCTTCCGCACTCAAGACTATCCCCATTGCCTGGCCCTTTGCGGTTTGGGGCCTGGACATGGTGGGACCATTCAAAACAGCATGAGGCGGCCTAACTCACTTACTTGTCGCGGTGGACAAGTTCACCAAGTGGATAGAAGTAAAGCCCATCAAGAAGTTGAATGGTCCGACTGCAGTGACCTTCATCGCCGACATCACGACTCGGTATGGCATACCGCACAGCATCATCATCGACAACGGCACAAATTTTGCCAAAGGTGCCTTGGCCCGTTTTTGCGCGACTCAGGGCATCCGACTGGACTTAGCATCCGTTCCCATCCGCAGTCAAATGGCCAGGTAGAGCGAGCAAATGGCCTCATCCTGTTTGGCATAAAGCCTCGACTGGTCGAACCACTGGAGTGTTTGGCCGGCTGTTGGCTTGACGAATTGCCAGCCATCCTCTGGAATCTGCGCACGACTCCAAACAAGTCAACCGGCTTCACACCCTTCTTCCTCGTCTATGGTGCCGAAGTCGTCATCCCGACGGACATAGAGTTCGACTCCTCGTGAGTCACCATCTACATCGAGGAAGAAGCAGAAGAAGCATGTCAAGACGGTGTTGATATGCTGTAAGAGGGCCGGTTGTTGGCACTCAGCCGGTCCAGCATCTACCAGCAGAGTCTGCGCCGATACTACAATAGGAAGGTCAGGCCAAGATCTTTCCAAGAGGGCGACCTTGTGCTCCGACTGATCCAGCGAACAGCCGGCCAGCACAAGCTGTCGGCACCTTGGGAGGGCCCCTTCATTGTTAGCAAGGTGCTGGGAAATGACTCCTACTACCTGATAGACGCTCAGAAGCCCCGAGCACACAAAAGGGACGACTCCGGCAAAGAGACAGAACGCCCGTGGAATGCAAATCTTCTTCGAAGATTTTACAGTTGAAGCAGTATGTATCACGCTAACCTTTGTATTAAAGTACCAAGACTTTGGGCCCCCCGAGACGAGCTCGGGGAGTGCCATTTTTTGTTATCTGTATGATAAGAATTATGCCTTCGAGTATATTACTCTTTGTTAATGCCGCTTGGCACCGGGCCCGACTAGTCGGCCCGGGGACTCGCCGCCTCGCGCTATGAGGTGTTTCCCGCAGTCAGACAAGTTGTGTGCGGTGCCTAATCCGTCTCCTGTCAAAGCCACAGCTCGCAGAGCGACTGTTTGGTTGGCAGGAGTGAGGAAGAACGGGCGCCCACACGAAAAATGGCTAAGGACCCAAAGAACGAACATAGCGTAAGACGGCCTCCAGCATCTTTGAAGCAAAAAGCCGACTCATGAGTAGTTGGCTTGCCGTTTTTTACTAGCCTCTATTAAGGACAGCCGACTCTTTAGTAGTCGGCTTGCCGCTTTCTATCCAACTTGTTAAAGAGACTCTAAAATGGCCGAGTACTTGCCCTCCCAAAGTAGCCAAGCGTTTTATCCAGCGGCAGTCCGCAGAGCGGTTGTCCGACTAGCAAGGCAGCGACTAAGGGAAGGCGGCAAAGGGAAAAGCCAAAAGGGCAATGAGCAAGGAAAGATAGAACTTGGATGAATATTTACATAGGCCCTTGGCCGAATCATCAAGTAGAAATTCAAGATACACCCCGCGAGTGGAATTGTTCGAATTTAACAAAGTTTGTCAAAGATTACTAAGGCAGATAAAGCGATGGCAAAGACGGCAGCCTAGGAGGCGGCATCCGGGTTCAGAGGATCGGAGGAGAGGGCGGTGTCAGGCGCCGGAGCGGCCGGCTGGGTAGTCTCGGTTTGACCGTCTCCAGCGGCAGTTGCCTTCTCTAGATGCGGCTCGTTGCTGGAGGCGCGGTCGAGCTGAGGCTGGTCGCCCGCTCCATCTTCTGGCGCCTCCGTCTCACCTTCGTCCTCCGCCTCGTCTTCCTCCTCGGTGCTAGAGCCAATCACTTATGCCGAGTCCTCGTCATAGTTCGGATTCATCCTGAACCAGTCCGGCGGCACCTCCTCGCCCCCTGCAGCCCGCTCAGGGACGAAGACGCTGGTGTCTGTGTAGTCGGCAATCGTCGCTGCATGCTCGACGAGGGCGCCCTCCACAACCACCAACTCCGCCTGGGCCTCTGACCGGAACGCGGCTAGCCGGTCCAGGTCCAGCCCTGGATACCACGCCTTGACAAATTCCAAGGCCCGGCACGCTCCGGCCCAGGCCGAGGAACCCTTCCAGGCTTCAAGACGGCCGGCTGTGACCTCCGGCCAGTCGGCAGTCCGACTGGCAGTGTGCAGAGCTGGAGCCTCTGGCCACAGAGCGGCAACCGCCTGGGCGCCGGCACACTGAAGCCGGCGCATCAACCGATGGGCCGGCCGAAGACGGGCCTCGATACTCAGAAGCTGCTCGTCGATGGTCAGGGGGGCGTTAGCAGCGATCTCCGCGCCATCTGCCCTCCGCGCCTCGCGATCAGCCTCGATGGCCTGTGTGACTACCTGCGAATGGCCAGGGAAGAAATCTGCCAAGACAAAAAAAAGTTAGAAGTCGGCCCGACCCACAGTCGGCGGCTCAAAGGAAACCAAGAAACTCACCATCGATGATGTTCTCGATCTCATGGAAGCCGGAAGTCAGCTGCGCCTCCTTGTCGGTCCAGGAGGAGCGCTCGCTCTCGAACTCAGCCAGGAGCGCAGCCTCTTTCCTATCTGCCTCCTCCTGCGCCTTCTTGAGCAGCTCCTTTTGCTCCGCCAGCTGCACAACCAGCAGATCACGCTCCGTGACAAGCTTGCTGCGCTCCTCCCCTTGGCGCGCAAGGCGGTGTTGGCCTGGCCCAGCTGCTGCTAAAGAGTGGCGTTGGCCCCTGAAGAAGAAAAAAGAAAAGACGATAAGTCGCCAACAAAGAAAGTCGCTGAGAATATCCGGCCCGACTGCTCAGCAGTCGGCCCGAATCTCGGGGACTACAGCCCACGGGTGCGCTAGTGCGCGCCCGCGAAAAAGAAGAAGGACTCACTCCGGCTCTCTGACAAGTCAGCGGTCCGCTTGCCCAGCTCCTCAACATTGCGGTTGAAGGCAGTCGCGCGGAGATTGTGATATTCCTATAATAAGCATTTCAGACAAAGTTAAATATTTGGAACTCGCCAGAGGGAGTTCCGAACCACCTGCTCAGCAGCCGGCCCGAAACTCGGGGACTACACCCAGTGGGTGTGCTGGCGCGCCCCCACAGAGAAGAACTAGAAAAACAAGAATCAAAGAGGGAGACATACTCAGACGGCCGTTCGCGCTGCCAGATGCGCCCTGGTGCAGTTTTGAAGGGCGTCGCCCTCGGCTCGCAGTTTCGCCTGGACGTCCAGAAGCGCTTGGTTCAGCGGACCTATGCCGCCTCCGTGCAACCACCCAACAGGCGCGGCGCTCGTCGCCTCGGCGTCTGGGATTGCCGAGCTGGCGGCGCCGGTCTCTAGGGGTCACGGCGCCGAGGTTGCCCTCTCAAGATGGCGGCGCACTGGTGAGGCAACTTGGAGAAGCAGCCTCGCCTTGGAATCGTCCGCAGTCTGTGGCACCGGCGGGCCCGCCAGCTGTTCTCCGTGCGCGCTCCCAGAGAGCGGCGGAGGCGGCGGTGGCGGCACGAGCGTGTCCGACATGGAGGCCTTGCCACTTTCCTTCTCTGCGATGGGGTTCTCGGCGCCGGCTTCTCCAGTCTGCCCCGTGAACTCCGGAGGCGGCGGCCCGGAGGGCAGCGGGATGACGAGCAATGCCGATTGGCGGCGCGCGGCCTTCTCGGCTTGCCACCTTGCTGCAACGGCGGCTTCGGCCTCTTCCAGTTTTTTCTGGGCGGAGGCTTCCGTCTTCTCAGCCTCCGCTTTCTTCGAGCAGTCGGCCTCCTCTTCGTCGCGCTTCTCCCGCGCTTTCGCTCCGTCGCCTCCCGGAGGTCGGCGGCGGGGTCAATCCGCCGAGTGTTGGCGGACGTCTCCGCCGACCCCATGACGGAGGGGGCGGCGACCCTCTCAAGGGTAAGAGGAGCCCTGAAGCAAGGAGGCGGTGTAAAAGACTCGGATAGAATTCACCAAAGGAAAATAAGGCAAAGACAGAAGCACTTACGCAGAGACCAGTGGCGGCCTTTTAACTTCTTTGCGGAAGAGGTTGGCCTTCGTGACCGCCTTCTCCCGTCTGGTCGCGGTGGTCGCCCCCTTGAACTTCTTCGGCTTGCCGAAGAGTGAACTCGGCCCGGCGTGGCGCCTCTTCGCGCTGCCTTGGCCGGCGGAGGAACTCACACCCGGCGGGCCAACCCTTGGTTGGTGGCACGGGACGACTTCCCCTTTGACATCGTCTTCAGGCCAGTTGGCGAAGGTGGCCGAGGGCCTGAAGCCGCTTCCCGCTCCCCTGCCTCCGCCTTCGGCATCGGCCTCCATCGCCGCCGCCCCCAAGTAGGGGTCATCGACATTGCTCTCCACTCTGTCGGGGACAAACTCGCGGGGCGGTCTTTCAACGCCGGCTGCAGGCTGAATGAGGGGATTCTGACTCAAAGAAGCCGAAAAGATCAGAAGTCGGAGTTGGCTACAGAAAAAACAAAGCAACAAGAGATGCAACTTACCATCGGGGGAGGGTTGGCGCGTGAGTACGGCTCCTTGCCGAACTGCCAGTCCGCCGCGAGCTCGCAGTTTGCGATGTGGTTCACCATGTTCGCCACTTCCGCATGGGGCATGTCCTTGGTGCACATCCGACTCGGGTCCTGGTGGTCGCTCATCTGACTGATCAGATGAGGCCGGCCTTGGAGAGGAAGGACTCGGCGCGCCACGAAGGCGGCCAGCAAGTCGGCCCCAACCAGGCCCTCCGACTGCGTCAGGACTCGGAGTGGCGCTACGGCGGCGGCTCCGGCAGGAATCAGCGTCTTGACTCGGTGGGACCAGCTGGGGAGCCTCCCAGCCGGTGCGCCGGCTTCGTAAGGCGGCAGATTGACCCAGTCACCATCTGGGGCGACGTTCTTCACGTAGAAATAGGACCGCTGCCACATCCTCACCGACTTGATCAGCGGGATGGAGGGAAACGGATTGTCGGTTGTCGTTCGCCGCATCGCGATGAAGGCGCCTCACTGGGCCGGCACACCGGCGACGTGCGTGCCGAGCTTGGATTGGAAGAATTCTCCCCACAGCTCAATGGCGGGGAGAACACCGAGGAAGCCTTCACATAGGGTGGCGAAGGCAGCCAGCAGCACCACCGTGTTTGGTGTGAGGTGGTGCGGCTGGAGCCCGTGGAGCTCCAAGAAGGAGCGGAAGAAGCCGCTCGCCGGCAGCCCCAGGCCGCGCATGAGGTGCGAGCGGAAAATGACCCGCTCGCCCTCCTCCGGCGCCGGCAATATCTCCCCCGCCGGCGCGGCGCGGGCTCGCACAAGGTTTGCACCAGGGAGGCGGCGCGTCTTGCGAAGAAACTCGATGAGGTCGTCGTCCACGTCGGAGCCGTCCCACACGCCGGAGCGCACGGCAGGACCGTGGCGGCAGAGGATGAGCTCATTGTGGCGGGCACGGCGTGGTGCAGCGCGACGACGGAAAGAAGGAGACAGGAAGCAGAGGAGGTAGGAGGAGGCGGGAGAGCAGGGAAGATGGGCGCGCGTGCTTCGCCGCTCCTCTCCTCCCGCCTACTTATAGCCTCATATGCTGAGAAGCCGATGGGGCGGGTGTGGGATTAACTGCGCTCGGGACCCCATGCCCACCCCCACAATTTACCCCACGGAGTTACTGCGCGCAGTAACTACTTGGGAAACCCAACCGTCTGCGCGGCCGCAACGGATCCGTTCGAATACCAAGGCACGGTAGTGGCGGGCCCCACCTGACGGCATGTCCCATCGCGCGCGTGGGTAGGCAGACTGATCTCGCCGCGTGGTGCCGAGCGACGGGGCGATGACGGGCGACCACGGGAAAGCGTATCAGGCACGCCGCCTGGTTTCCCGCCGCGACGTTCGAACTCCTTAGGGAGCAAGAAGGACCTCTGCGAGTTCGATTCCGGATAGTCGGCCTAAAGAAAGTCGGCAAGCGAAGCCCAGATTCCACCACTAGAGGAATGAAACTGTTGAAGCCCCATGACGCAGTATCCGCGGAGCCTCACCAGCTTCGGGGACTACTATCGGAGTAATGGGCCACGGGTAGGCCAACCCGAGCCCCAGAACCTTTCAAGACATCGGGACAGGCTGCGCCCCTCATGCCGAGTCCCGGAGCCGACTCCAAGATCTGCTGAGTCCCAGAACTGACTCCCAGATATGTCGAGTCCCAGGGACGACTCCCAGACATGCCGAGTCCCAGAGCCGACTACAAGATCTGCCAAGTCCCAGAACCGACTCCAAGATATGCCGAGTCTCAGCTGACGACTTCCAGAGAAGCCGGCTAAGGGTAGTCGGTTAGCGACTTCAACCACCCCTTGCCTTCGCCGCGGTGGGTAGGGTGGGGGACGGTCGCGGCGTGGCCGTCTCTATCCTGCCCACGAAGGACCAGCATGGCTATAGTGCGCCATATCGCTGGAGATCTCCATCGTGGCGCGGCACTGTTGCCATGCCGGCCCTGACCTCAGCCTTGGTGGGCAGCGCACTGTGCCCATGGTGCCTGCCTGTATGACCCAAGGACGGCGGGACCGCCTGTCAGCGGGTAGACAGAAGACAGCGAGCGCGCCCCTGAAGACGGACCCATCGGAGTCGGCCGGCCCCTCCCACGGGCCCCGCACGCCATTAATCAGATAAGATGGGGAATGGCTACAGTAAATGCCCGCCACGCGGTAGCACTGTTGCCATGACCCCATGACCAAGCCAGCATCATCAGAAGCACCGCTACAGTACCAGGCCTGTCCGCGGGGCCCGCTAGTCGGTGGGCCCCAGTAGTCGGCGGAGAAGATGACGGCCTGAGAGACAGACGGCTAGGACCTGCGCCCAGCTGGATTACCATTGTACCCCTGGGGGTAGGCCTATATAAACCCCCAGGAGAGCCCATGCAAGGGGTTCGGCCCCAGATAGCACTAGACCCCAAAATATAGGAAGGAGAGAGCTAGCCTTGCCCTCTCCTACCTCCAGAAACAGCTCCAGGAGCACCATTGTACTCACTTTGCCATAGTGACCATGCGGAGACCCCGCAGAGCAGCAGTAGGGGTGTTATCTCCACGGAGAGCCCTGAAGCTGGGTAAGATACACCGGCGTGCATGTCTTCGCCTCATCCCGCTTCCGGGCACCGGCGACGTTCTACTCGCTCCCACCATGGTAAGCCATCCTTTGGCATATGTCGTACCCAACCCCCGAGACCGCCGTTGCTCCTAGGAGCCCCTACAGCACCGAAACCGGTGGAGGTGTCTTCTGACGAGTCCCGCGGGGAGGGGGAAGGGGAGGTGGACTCGGAGAAGACTCTGGAATAGGTGGGGGAGACTTCCCCTCTGAGCATGGCCGAGATCCTCCGCACCCTTCCCGACGATGCCGAGGCCGACGCCCGCCAAGGGGAGAGGGAGCAGCCCCTCATCCCGACAAGGGGTAGGTCGTCGTTGGTGCCTTGCGATGCCGCCGAAACCCGAACGCCTGCTCCTCAAGTCCCGATGCTGTCAGGCTTCAAGCTCCCCAAGCGGAAGTATGTTGCGGTGGATCAGTAAGTGTCTCAAGCTTCGCCTTGTCCCTATGTGCTTGTCATTTCCTGATGCTAGCCCTTGGTTGATCAGGCCGACGTCTTCTACGAAGAAGAGGAAGGAGGATGCGGCGGTCGGGCCTCCCTCCACAGAGAAAGGAGTTCGCAGTGCCCGTATCTCCCGAGCCCGGTCGTCCTTGCGGGGCCAAGAGGAGCATCACCGTGCGGAATTAGCCCCCATGGCCCTGCTGGCTCCAAAGGTGCCGGCGCCTGGCGTGGCTAATGAGGTCCCAGCTGCTCTGGAACCCGCAATCTCCCAGGCCCTGGTGACGATGTCGGCTCCTCCCACTGCTGCACCTCCACTCCTTGGTTCTTCCACTCCTGCTGCCATTCTGGAACGTGCTCTTTCAGAGATGACCCAGTTGCAGGAAGATCACCTAGGCGCGGACCCACGCCTGGTGGCCGGGCGCCTGGAGCTAGCCTCTGGCTGGCTTCACTCTGACCTGGCAGTCCGCGCGGCGCTGGGCCAGGCCGCTGCGGCTTCCGAGAAGCAGAAGCAAAGTGCCGCCAGCGCCGCAGCCGATCATGAGATGGCGCTGAAGGATGCCAAGGCCGCCCGTGACCGCTGCCAAGTGTTGGAGGATGAGTTGCAGAGCCTGCGCGACAAGCACGCCGAAGAAGCACGCTGCCGCCAAGCGAAGGATGAGGAGGTGAAGGCCCGAGAGGAAGCCGTCAGGAACCGTGATGCTGAGCTGGCGGAGTTGGGGCCGCCGCAGGCCGCCGAGCACAACTGGTTGGAAGAGCTGGAGCGGAAGGCGAAGGCGAAGGAGACTGATCTCGACGCCAAAGCGCGAGTCCTGACCGAAGACCGTGCAGCCTTTGCCGATCTCAAGAAGAGATCCCGCAAGGCACTGAAGACGCTCTACGAGCACGGCCTAGAGAAGTCGCTGGCCATTGATGAGGATGGCCCCGCCCGGCTGCTTACTCTCTTAGTGAAGGCGCTCGAGGAAGTCGTTGATGGTGTTGGTCCCATGGCGGAGGCGGAAGCTCGCGTCTTGTCTTCAGCTGCATTGACCCGCGTCTTCAGCCACCTGCACCTTCGCGACCCCAAGGCTTGTCTTGACGAGTTGCTGGAGCCTGTGGCTGAAGATCAATATGAGGCCGCCGCTGCAGCCGTGCAAGGTCAGGTGGAGGCCTTGTTGAAGAAGTTCTGTGGCTTTGTCTCCGCTCCTCTGTCCGGCGATGTCGCCGATCCTGCAGCTGGTGATGAAGGTGAAGACAACGTCTCTCACGAAGTAGCACCTTTCGCAGGTGATGGCGGCGTCCGGGGGTGACCTGCGGCTATTCTCCTATTTCGTTCCTGCAACATGCATTAGGCCTCATGGAGGCGTTTAGACTTTTCATTTGATATTGTGAGGACAATGTGTTTGTAATATTTGCTTCGAGATTTTGCGATTTCCTTCCTATTTGCTTTGCGTTCTGCGTCGGCAGAGCACGGCCCCGCGCATACCTCAACCGCCATTGGGACGACCGGAGACCAGGACGGACCAAGGAATGAGGGGTTACATGACAAGTTAGGCTCCTGAGTCGCGATGCTCAGGACTCCCCCTTGACGCGCAAACAGCTTATAGGGAGAGTTCGCGAGGATAGATTAATGTTCTACGTCGGCAGAGCCCGGCCCTGCACATACCTCAACCGCCATTGGGCCGACCAGAGACCAGGACGGACCAAGGAGTGTGGGGCCACATGACCAGTTAGGCTCCTGAGTCGCGATGCTCAGGAGTACCCCTTGACGTGCAAACAATTTCCATACATGCCCTCGCCGAGGCCTCGGGAGGGGCGCGCGACGCCCAGGTCCGGGAGACCTGGTTGGGTGCCGTGCGTTTGGGTGTGACCCGAGCGCAGCCCTCGTGCCCAGCCCCCTCGCGCAACTCTCCCGTGGTAGGCGTTGCGGTAAGGCTGGACGCTGAGCTCTGGGCTCCCTGAGGTTGGTACGACCATGGGGCCGCCCTCAGTTGTTTATCACCAGCGCAAAGCATAGTGCTTCCGCTTGTGCACGGGCATAGCCACTCCTCGGCAGTGTCGAGGGCCAGCACGGAGCATGGTGCTTCCACTTGTGCATGGGATGGGGGCCCCCTCCGGGAGGAGCCCCCGGGGCGTGTACAGCCCCGCCGTGACACGTGGCTTGCACGGCAGGGCTGCGAGGTGTATCTGGGTACTCGTGAGCCAGTGAAGGACTCATGAGGCCCTACCTCAAGGCGGGTTGCGCCTGGTCTTGAGTCTTGGTGACTGTGTGTTCCTGCAAGGCAATTAGGTGCAAGCAATCTACGTCCTCAGGTCCCGTCCCTCGAGCGAGCTCAGCCGCCGCTGGTATGCCAGGTCGCGATGCCGTGGTCAAGTCCAAGGGGTGAGGGATGGAGAGCCAGTAAGAGCTCTTGAGTCGTGATGCTCAGGAGCCCCCCTTTTAACGTGCAAGTGAATTGCGCAGGATAGATGGCCCCGTGGTGGGTGGTGATCGAGCAGGCGATAGCTGTAGGTAGGTTAAGCATGGAAAGCACATCAGCTTGGGTAAACGCAGGAAGATACATGCCGCTGGGTCCGGCCCGAGCGGCTTGGGGATAATGCAGCCCGAGGGGCGCCCCCAGCAAGGTGAGATAAAGACAAAAGAAAAAGGGATACATGCCACAGGGACGGACCCATGCGGCCTGGATACATGCCACAAGGTGAGCTAAACGAGCTTGGAAGATGTCACCTGGTTCTGTAGACGAAGTAGAGTTGGTGCAGCTGAAGGCATGCATCGAAGGATTGGCTCCTCATGAACCACCAGAGCCCTGAGCCTCGGGAGGTTCCCTGAAGACCATCTCCATTTCTTCCAGGACGGCGTGGTACCTGCCTCCTAAGGCGCTAGGACACGCCGCATGTTGCGCTAATAGGCTGACGCCATGCTCGGGAAGCCGAATGGCATGCGGACGTAGCTGTGTGGCGGGCCCTCGCAGCGGGCCAAACGCGAAGGCCAAAAGCGCTCCTGAGATGCGGCCCTGTTGAGCCCTGGGACGTCGATGCAGACACGCAACCCGGCATCCTCGCCTGGATGGGGAGCTGCGCCTTTTGAGCGGCTGTCGCCGCGCATGGCTCTTGCGTCTTGCAGTTCCTGTGTGGTCTTAGCGATGAACTCCTGAGTGGTGCGCACTCCTTGCCATGTGTTCTCCTAAGGGAAACATGTCGTGAAACACGCCTCCAAGTGGTGCCCAAGCGCCTCCCTCGTGAGGTTGGCAAGGTCTGAGGCCCTCTAGAAGAGAGCCCCTGAGCCCTGCCCGAGGAGGGCGCTGGGCGCGCCTTCCTATGTGATGGAGGGAGGCGCCCTGGGACGGACGCTAATGCTGATGAGGCTCCTGCCGTAACGCCATCCTCCTGAGGTCCTGCACGGCGCAGCTGCTTCTTCTTGGGGATGGCGTCCGAAGGGCCCTCACTTCTGCTGTCGGGGTCATTGATTGCTGCAGCTTGGAAGGCACGCTCGAGGAAGCACACTACATCTCTTTCTTCACATGGGACCGTGATGATTCCTCCGCTTCCTGGCATCTTGAGGACGTTGTAGCCGTGATGGGTGAGTGCCATGAACCTGGCCAGGGCCGGATACCCGAGGATGGCGTTGTATGGCAGGCGGATGTGCGCGACGTCGAAGTTGATGAGCTCGGTGCGGTAGTTCTTGCGCTCCCCAAAGGTGACAGGCAGGCGGACCTGCCCTATCGGTGTGGTGGAACCGTCGGTCACTCCTGAAAAAGGTTTGGTAGGCTGGAGCTGCTCATATGGGACTTGGAGGTTGTCAGACGTGTCGACGGACAGGACTTTGAGCCCTGCGCCGCCGTCGATGAGGGTCTTGGTAATCTGCACATTGCTGATGACTGGGGAACACAACATCGGGAGGGCGCCGGCGGTGGCCGCGCACATGAGCTGGTCTGCCGAGTTGAAAGTGATGGCGCATTGGGACCACTTGAGCGGGCGGGTGGCCTTGAGCTTGGGGAGCACCACGTTCACCTCGCGAGCGAACTGTTTGAAGATGCGCTGAGAGGCTGGGGCATGGGCGCCGCCCAAGATGCACGCGATTGCATGCGGCTCCTGGAAACCCCAGCCCCCTCGTCCTGATGGTGGACGTCGTTCCTTCTCGGTGGCGACAGTGGGGGAAGACCGGCATTGCTTTGGGGGCGATCCTCACGAGGCTGGTCCCTCCAGGCCCCCTCGCGAGGATGGTCCTGCCAGTGGTCCTCACGAGGCCTGTCGTGCCATTCCTGACGCGGGCCATGGCCGTCCCAGCGTCCGCCTCCATGTCCTCCTCCACGGCCGTAGCCCCGGTCGCTGCGCTCGGGGCGTCGACCGAAGCATCCTTCTTGTATGGCTCTGAGCTCTTGACAGTCGCTGGTGTTGTGGGTTTTCAGGTTGTGGAAGGCGCAGAACGGTCGGTTGTTCTTGGTTGACTCGGGCTGATCTCTGCCCCGCTTGGTGTCGGGCTCCGCTGCTAGCACTGCTGCTTCCTTGTGCTTCATGTCCTTGGCCTTGGCCTTCTCCTCCTCTATGCCCGCAGCTCGCAGCTCGAGGAGGGAGAGGCGCCCCTCCTCATCTCTTGCACACTTGGTCGCCAGGTTGAACAGCTCCTGAGATGTGCACAACTCCTCATGGATAGCGAGCTCTTCCTTCATCTTGACATCGCGGACGCTGTCAGAGAACGCGGAGATGATGGCCTCCTCCGTGACCTTGGGGATCTTGAGGCGAGTGTTTTTGAAGCGCTGGATGTACTTCTGAAGGGTCTCTCCTGGTTGTTGCTTGATGCAGCGCAGGTTGCCCGAGGCTCGCGGGCGGTCGCGAGTGCCCTAGAAGTTGGCGACGAAGCGGTCACGCATCTCATCCCAGGAGGAGATTGAGCCGTGCTGCAGGTTCAGGTGCCAGGAGCGGGCTCCATCCTTGAGAGCCTTGGGAAACCAGTTCGCCATGACTTCCTCCTCGCCATTGGCCGCCTCGATGCAAAGCTCGTAGAGCTGCAGGAACTCCCCGGGGTCAGTGGTGCCGTCGTAGCGAGGAGGTAGATCCGGCTTGAACTTGCCTAGCCAGGCGACGCTGCACAGCTCGGGGGTGAAGGCGCGGCAGCCAGCCATGGTTGCTGGAGCCCGCTTCGGAGGTGGAGGTTGGTCTTGATGAGGTCCGCGCGGTGCCGCCGTGGGTGGTGCACGGTCTTGACGAGGTGGCGCAGGGAGTGCGGGTGCAGCTTCTCGCGGCCGAGGGATTTCTTGGCAGCTTCTCCCTTCACGTTCAGGCACCGGGCATGGCGGATCACACCGCGGGGCCGCGCGCCTTGGTGCCAAGGCACCGTCTTGGGGCAGAGGTGGTGGAAGTGCTCCATGAGCCTCGTCGCCCGTGGCTGGCTGAGGGTGAGGTAGAGAGAGGGACGGCGCCGGGGAGCCCCCTGCGGTGCAAACGAGCTCGGCGACGCGGTCGAGCCACTCCTCGTAGAGGTCATCGACTGGGCGGTAGCGCAGTAGTTCGTTTGCAGCGAGGAGTGCGGCCCGCGCCTCCATGGGAGCGCGGCGCGCGTGAGACGAAGAACCGACCGGGGTCGGCGATGGAGTGGCGGTGCGGCCGTCCTGCCGTACCGAAGGATGCAGCAAGGATGCCTGCTACTCGTTACCCACTGGGCCGGTGGCAGCGTTGGCGGCGGGAGACGGAGAACGATGAGGTAGCCCGCTGACGGGAGCCGTCTGAGCAACGCGGGCGGTGAGGGCCGCCCGACGCTCAGCTCGAGCACGGCGAGCGTCCGCCATGGAGACGATGGAGCGACAGATTGACTGATCAATGAGAGGGAGGCTACGACGCACCCCTACCTGGCGCGCCAAATATCGGATGTGGGGTTCCGGTAAATCCTTAAGGTTCAAACACTGGGGTGCGCATGAAGTCTTTCCCTCCTATCGATCTACGCCCTAGCTCGCTTAGATCTCGCGGACGAACTCGACAAACTCGTGACATAGAAAGACACGAGATTTATACTGGTTCAGGCCACCGTTGTGGTGTAATACCCTACTCCAGTGTGGTGGTGGTGGATTGCCTCATGGGCAGATGATGAACAGTATAGGGGGAAGAACAGCCTCCTGAGGTTGAGGTGTTCTTGTGCTTGGCTAACTTGTGTCGGTGAGAGTGATCTGAATCAGTTGCCCCCTCTAATGGTGGCTAGCTCTACTTATATAGGCCTTGGTCCTCTTCGCAAATATTGAGCGGGAAGGGAGCCAACAACGGCGGGCAAATTTGAAGGGGGACAGCTAGTACAAGCTATCCTAACAAAAGTGGTCTTCGCCTGCAAAAGGCTCTAGTGGTGACACCGTCTTGGGCTCCACGATGACCTCCTTCTTGCCGTCCTCCTGGTCTTGGTCTCGTTGGACCAATATAGCAACATTTGCCTGATGCCTCGGTACTCCTCTCCTGCGCCTGCTTCCTTAGCTCCAAAGAGGAAACGAGGACACTGCGCGCGCTGGCACCCGCCTGGCGCTGATCGTCAAGCCTCACGTCACGAGAGCCTCGTGAGGTTTGCCCCGCCTTGATATCTCCGCTCCTCGTGAATCTGCCTGACAAGGCCACTCCTGAGGAGGTCTTGCGTCATCCACCTCGCGAGGCTCGGCCCCTCGCGAGGGTCTTGGATGCCTTGTTGATGAAGATGGGCCGTACGGCCTGCTGGCTTAGCCACGTCGTGGGCCGCAGGCAGGCAAGCCTGGGGACCCATGTTCCCAGAACGCCGACAGAAACGTTTTCCTTGGAGCGACTGTGTGGGAGGTATATACGAACGGAAAGGTTTAGTGGTGACTGACTCTGTGGGATGTACTTGCGATCGGAAATGATTTCGCCTGTATAATTGTATTTGTAGCTCTATTGTACGTATTTCCGTATTTGAGCACTCACCGGTCGCACACGACCTCATTTTGCCGAGCGTGTGTGCCAGGAGGGCATATCCCCGATGGTTTCTAGGTCGTGTGGGAAGGACCCCCCTATCTCCCACACTCACTTGGTGACGGTTCCAAATGTCGCCTCGGAAACGGGTTAAAAACCGTTTGTATAGCACCTCGCTGTACTAGTGCAAACCCACTTTCAATATTATTACAAACACTATTGTCAATCTCATATTCATCATGGGGCTTAAATAAATTTTCAAGATCATAAGAAGAATCACCCCAATCATGATCATTGCAACAAGTAGTGGACATAGCAAAACTAGCATCCCCAAGCTTAGGGTTTTGCATATTATTAGCATAATTGACATTAATAGAATTTGTAATACATCATTGCAATCATGATTTTTATTCAAAGATCTATCGTCAATCACTTCATAAAGTACTTCATCACAATTTTTAGATTCACGGATTTCAAGCAAAACTTCATCAAGATAATCTAGTGCACAAAACTCACTAGCAATTGGTTCATCATAATTGGATCTCTTAAAAAGATTAGCAAGCGGATGAGGATCCATAAACTTTTAGCAATCGAAGATGCGAGCAAAAAGAAGGAACATGGTAACACAAGCAAAAAAAGATAGAACGGAAAGAAGGGCGAAGGAAAGGCAAATCTTTTCAAAAATCGTTTTAGAAGTGGGGAAGAGGAAAACGAGAGGCTAATGGTGAATAATGTAATACGAGGGATGAGAGTTTATGATGGGTACTTGGTATGTATTTTCTTGTCGTAGATCTCCCCGGCAACGGCGCCCGAAATTCTTTCTGCTACCTCTTGAGCTTGCATTGGTTTTTCCCTTGAAGAGGAAAGGTTGATGCAGCAAAGTAGAGTAAGTATTTCCCTCGGCTTTTGAGAACCAAGGTATCAATCTAGTAGGAGACAACGCACAAGTCATCGAATACCTGCACAAACAAACACCAACTTGCACCCAACACGATAAAGGGGTTGTCAATCCCTTCAGGGATATTTGCAAAGTGAGATCTGATAGAGATGGATAAACGGTAAAGTAATATTTTGGTATTTTTGGTTTATGGGACGGAAACTAAAAGATTGCAAAGTAATGGAACGGCGATAGAAATTGGCAAGTTGACGGGAAACTAAAATGATGTAAAATAGACCGGGGGACCATAGGTTTCACTAGAGGCTTCTCTCAAGATAGGAATTATTACGGTGGATGAACAAATTACTGTCGAGCGATTGATAGAAAAGCGCAAAGTTATGACGATATCTAAGGCAATGATCATGAATATAGGCATCACATCCGTGTCTAGTAGACCGAAACGATTCTGCATCTACTAATGTTACTCCACACATCGACCGCTATCCAGCATGCATCTAGAGTATTAAGTTCATAAAGAATGGAGTAACACATTAAGCAAGATGACATGATGTAGAGGAATTAACTCAAGAAATATGATGAAAACCCCATCTTTTTATCCTTGATGGCAACAATAAAATACGTGCCTTGCTATCTGTCGGATCACGGGTTCTGGCAAAACCCTCATGGTTCGTACACTGGGGTGTGCATGAAGATTTCACCCTACCGATCTACACCCTGGCTTTGCTAAGATCTCACGGATTAGCTCGATGAACGCGCAACACAAGGGACACAAGATTTATACTAGTTCGGGCCACCGTTGTGGTGTAATACCCTACTCCAGTGTGTGGTGGTGGATTGCCTCTTGGGCTGATGATGAACAGTACAGGAGGAAGAACAGCCTCATGAGGTTGAGGTGTTCATGTGCTTGTGTGTGGCTAAGGATCAGATGAGTTGCCTCCTACGGTGGTGGCTAGCCCTATTTATAGTGGCCCTGGTCCTCTCCCCAAATATTGAGCTGGAAGGGAGCCAACAATGGCCAATTTGAAAGGGGACAGCTAGTACAACTTATCCTGACCAAAGCAGTCTTCGCCTGCAAAAGGCTCTGGTGGTGACGCTTCCTTGGGCTCCATGGTGACCTCCATCTTGCTGTCCTCCTAGTCTTGGTCTCATTGCACTGATATGGAAACCTTTGCTTCATGCCTCGGTACTCCGCTCCTGCACTTGCCTCCTTAGCACCGAAGAGGAAACAACGACACTGTGCGCGCTGGCGCCCGCCTGGTGTTGATCGTCATGGATCACGTCACGAGAACCTTGCGAGGTTTGCCGTGCCTTGATCTCTCCGCCCCTCGCGAGCCAGCCGAGTGAGGCCGCTCCTGAGGAGGTCTTGCGTCGTCTGCCTCGCGAGGCTTGGCCCCTCACGAGGGTCTTGGATGCCTTGTTGATGAAGATGGGCCGTACGAGCCTACCTGCAGTGCCACGCCATGGGCCACAGGCAGGCAAGACCCCCATTCCCACAACGCCGACAGTAGCCCCCGGGCCCAAGGCGCGCTCGGGCTTGGCTTCAAGGCGAAGCCAAATGCCAAGTGCGAAGTGCCGCGGGCCCCAATAGCCTGCGGCCTTTGTCGACGCGTGGCGGTTGATTGGACGTGGGCGTCTCTGCTTCCCCACGCTGCCTTGGGATCCGCCTGGCTATGCCCCCCCCACCTACACAGTTATTCTTCCATCGCCCGTGCCATACTTCCCCAATTCCTCTGCTTCCCCGAAACTCTGCCCCTCCTCTCAATCTGACCTGAGCTCTGCTCACTCCATCGCCATGGCGCCAAAACAAGCGGATAAGGGGAAGAAACCTCTATCTTCTGCCAGTGCTCCTCCAGCCATCGAGCCCGCGGTTGGCCGATCACTGGTGCTCAATGATGAGGCCATGGGCAAGGTGCGCACCATGCTCGCCTCCATCTTCAATGAGTGGGGAAGGATGGTGGCTTGGCCTGGGTCTCATGCTCGTATTGACCGGGCAGCAGCCGAGGTCCCAATCTTCATCGATGCCCTTTGGGCCGGCCTCGTCCCCCCTTTCTCCGCCTTCTTCAACGCAGTGCTTGAACATTACCAGATCCATATGCTGCATCTTGACCCCCAATCCGTGACTCTTCTTGTCATCTTCGCCTTTGTTTGTGAGGCCATGGTGGGCATTGCCCCTTCCATGGCTCTTCTTCGCCACTTCTTCTCTTTGCATCTGATGGATCCCCGGCAAAGCTCGGGATGCGCGAGCTTCCAGGCTGTGGCTGCGACGGCAGGCACGGGGATCGACTTCGAGCTTCCTCCATCCACGAGCGATTTTCGAACACGGTGGGTGTTTGTCGATGCTGGAGTGCTTAGCCCTCTGCTCCATTCTTCGTCGGCGCCTGTCGTTCCCAACTCCGATTGGGGTCATGAGAGGCTCGCGAGCCCCTGTCTTGTCCCCGTATGGCTTAGGCTGAGGAGGCTGAAGGACCATGGCGTAACTGCACCTATGGTGGTGAAGGAGTTCGTCAGGCGCCGAGTCGCTCCGCTCCAGCGCCATTCTCGCCGGATGTGGGCCTTGCTCAGTAGTCAGGACCATATGAGACTTCAGGAGTCCGGGCTCCCTCTTGAGATGCGGCAAACAGTGCTCGAGGTCCTGACGGGCATCCCTTCTCCGGACGACATGACTAGGAAGAGCTGTCTACTGTACCGCTGCACGAATAAGGCAGAATTTGTGGAGCACATGCCTTTGTTTTATGAGTGGGGGTTGCGCCCGGATGGCCTGGTGGGGCCTCACGAGAACCCCGTCAATGTGGTTCCCTTCTTCGCTGCCGGCGCCGAGCTCGTCTCGAGTGTGCATGCAGGGGGGCGAGCTCCGGCAGAGGCCGATGGCCCGAGTGCTGAGGTGCAGACGCCGCCTGGGGCTCCCGGGGTGTCGTCCTTGGGAGCTCATGATTCTTCCCCTGGGGTGCCGGTCGCTGAGGTGGTGCAGTACGCGGCTCCTGAGGCCGAAGCTCGTGAGGCTTCGGGGGGTCATGGTGAGGCGGAGCCTGATTGCTCTCCTCAGCTTGACACTCCAGAAGTTGTCCTCCCGAACGCTTCCCTGGTTGTGCCCCGTGCCAGCCGCCACGTCCAGCACTTTGGTCAGCCTTGCGTGGACTTCGAGGACCTCTGCAAGAGGAAAGGATCCCCGAACGACAGCGGTGGTATCTTCGGGCCGTTGAAGCGGAGGAAGTACATCGCCGTTGATGAGTAAGTAATGCACCTTGGTAGCTTCTCGTGCTACTTTCCTTCCTGGCGATGGTCTGGCAGGGTCCCTTCCGCCAAGGCCGCTGCATCTCCTAAGGAGCAACCTCCTCTCTCTTCGACTCCCTCGACGGACTTGAGCGCCCCGAGCCTGCATGCTGCCCCGGGTGCGGGGTAGGTTGGAGAGGCATGTCCGCCTTCGTGGCGCCTTGAACCCGTGGTCTCACCGCCCTTCCTTCGCGGTCTTTCTTGGAGTCCAGTGGACGTGCCCAGGACCTCTCCTCTGGTCCTGGACGGTGGCTGGTTGGCTTCGGTCCTCGGCTCCTCCTCAAGCAGCGGGCCCCAGCTAGGTCGGGCCCCCTTCGAAGCATGGCTGGCGCCTGGGGCTGAGCCAGCCCCCAGCCCCCTGCAGAGAGAGGGAACACCACTTCAGGCCTCGCCTACAGCTCCCGTGTTGGAGGATGAGATGAGTCGTGCACTTGAGTTTGAGCATGAGCGGAGTGTCGTTCACCACGAGCTCTTCCAAGAGGCGATGGGTGAGATGAACCGGCTCGGCGGTGAACTTACGGACGTCGACACGTGCCTCAAGGATGAGGGTATTCGGCTGGCGGAGGAGCGGCATAAGCTAAAGGTGGCTATCAAGCTTGGCCGCCACCAGTGCGATCTTGACAACGCGAAGGCCGAGGCGTCCCTTGCGGTCTCTCGTGAGGCTTGCTCCCGGGCTTTGGAGGAGGCCCGTGAGGCTGACCGCTGTCGCGAGGCTGCAGAGAAGTGCGTGCGGGAGCTCCAGGCCTGGAGCGCGTCCCTTGAGCAGCAAGTGGAGGCGCGCAAAACCGCTCTTGCGTCTATGAGGGGGACGCCCGCTGAGGATGAAGAGACCCGGAGGCTTGAGGAAGTGATGGCGTTGGAAGCTGTGGAACGCAGCCTTGAACTGTAGCGACTGGAGACGAGGGAGCGCCAGTCAATGCACGCGAGGCCAGAGCCCAGGAGGAGGTTGATCGCCGAGTGGCTGAGGCTGGCGTGGATCTTGTGGGTATGCACGACCTGAAGTTGAAGCTTGCAGAGATGGAGGCTGCAGGTAGGGTTGCTGCCCTTAAGCCCAGGCTTGCTGAGGCGGAGAGGCACAAGGAGGAAATGACTGCCGCCCAGGTCACGGCGCAGGCGGAACTGGCCTCCGCCCGTGCCGAATTGCTCTCTCTTTAGAAGCGGGTTGCCGATGTTGAGTCTGTTGCTCAGCAGGACAGGAAGGAAGTGCTGCAGAGGCGGACGCTGGAGCGCGTTCATGCTCCCATGCTTCGGGACCTTCGGAACAGGGCCAACATTGCCCTGGGCCATGTCTGTGACGAGAACGCCCCTATCCACAAGTGAACGACTATGCCAGCCACCTTCGCTTCTTCACCGACGTGGTGACGAGCCTGGAGGCTCGGTTTGATAGAGCTCGCCGGCTTGCGGAAGAGAGGAGTCGCGGCCTGCTTGAGCGAGCGTTCTCCCGCTTGTTCAGCCATCTCTTGAACACCTACCCCAACTTCGACTTCGCTGCCGCCATCGCACCTGTTCCCCAGGCCGTCCGAGGTGACCTGGCTCGGTGGGTGGAGGATAGCGTGGACGCGTTGGTCCAGGCCTTCACTTCTGAGGACGACGGGGTGGTAGTCACGGCGGATGAAGGCGGTGTAGTTGACGACGGTGACGGCGGCGGTGGAGAAGGCGACGTCGGCACTAGCGACAGCGACAGCGACGCCAGTGGTGCACCCGAAGATGACCTAGGGGCACGGCAAGCGACGTATCTGGCTGATCCGACATTTCCCTGCTGTTACCCTGTATGCAAGAACTCGGGCGCGACCCCTAGAAAACTGTAAGAGCATTTTGAGAGGGGGAGCCCCTCATGTAATCAAATCGATGCCTTTAGTCTCTTATGCCCAATTGAGTATGCATCTTTGCGAAACCATAAGTCCAGAGGCAAGTTTTCCGTCGTGGCTTACCTTAGCCGGCGCAAGTCTCGAGATGGACCATGGGGCGGTGAGCTTCTGGGACTCCTGAAGAGCCCGTCGATCCACCCGAGGGGGCCCCGTGAGAGGGAAGCACCAGTTGTAGCGTTAGTGCATGCTCGACACACGTGTGCCTCGCCCAGTCCAGCTCGCGAGGGGCTCGTGAGGGGAAGGCAATGGGCGTGAGTCCCAAAATAAGGCAAGAACCAGATAGCAAGAAATCGCTCGAGCGAGAAAAGACTCCCCCCAGCGCGCATTGATGAAAATTCAACTCCAACTGAAATCCAAATCCAAATGGCAAGGCTACAGAAAAGGGATTCAAAGCAAATGGACGCGTCCGGCACCTAGTCTAGTCTTCTTGTCTTCAAGTCTTCTCACCAGCATGGAGCTAAGTGCTGCCACTAGGACGTGGGAGGGAGCCACCGAGGCCCGAGGGCGGCACTCCAGAGACTCCGGGGTGTGTACAGCCCCACTCGTTATTACGTGAGAGTGTCACGGGCGGCGATCTTCACAGGCGTGAGCCTTACTTTCATATCGCCAGACGAGGGCCCCGCCTTGCGCCGCCCTCGACCAGCATTGGGGGCAACCGGAAACCAGGACGACACCAATGGGGCAAAGGGAACGCCAGCGGCACCCTCGGCGAACACGGGTCCTCTATCGGGGGCAAGCTTTTCAGCACCTCCCCAGCAGAGGGCCTACCTCCGGGGGATACCCTGCTCCATGCGGCGTGGGGAGGGATCTGTCTCCCGACCCCTCTCTTGCAGCCCCCAGTGCACTCCCCCGGTGGAAGGGAGGTCGTCGTGCCGGGGCTGCCAGCCGCTGCGGTAACCTGAATTCGATGTGACTCATGGTTAGCGTAAGCTTGCTCCTGAGGGATTAGTGGTACCCGGTAGCTGTTGCTGTTGGCGTGGGTGATGCGGCTGCCAGGCGGCTCCTGCGCGTCCTCAGCCTCTAGCGCCTCCACCTCCCAGCCTGGCTCGAAGAATGAACCGGGGTCGTCCTCTGGTGTGTGGTCCTGGTGTCATGCCCAATATGTGATATTATCCTAAAGAGACTCGAAGGTCCCACCAAGGATAGAACCACATATTGCTATGCTTTTGCAAGGTGGATATTATTACATCAACATTACATAATAGATGGGGATACATACAAAAGGCATACAATGCCACACGAATACAACATCATCTTACATAAGAGCACCATTCGACTACGGATGAAACACAAACAAAAACTCAAACAACATCCACCCTGCTAGCCCAGGCTACCGACCTAGAACCTATCCCCTGATCGAAGAAGAAGCAGAAGAAGAACTCCAAAACAAGCAAACATCGCTCTAGCGTCATGATCATCGCATAACCTGTACCTGCAACTGTTGTTGTAGTAATCTGTGAGCCACGAGGACTCAGCAATCCCATTACCATGGGTATCAAGACTAGCAAAGCTTAATGGGAAAGGAAGGGGGTAAAGTGGTGAGGTTGCAGCAGCGGCTAAGCAAGTATGGTGGCTAACATATGCAAATAAGAGCGAGAAGAGAAGCAAACGGCACGGTCGTGAAGCTAGCAATGATCAAGAAGTGATCCTGAAACTACTTACGTTCATACATAACCCAAAACCGTGTTCACTTCCCGGACTCCGCCGAGAAGAGACCATCACGACTACACACACGGTTGATGCGTTTTAATTCGAATCTGGTGACAAGTTATCTACAACCGGATATTAACAAATTCCCATCTGCCACATAACCATGGGCACGGCTCTCAAAAGTTTATACCCTTTAGGGGTGTCCCAACTTAGCCCATCACAAGCTCTCACGGTCAATGAAGGATATTCCTTCTCCCAGGAAGACCCGATCAGTCTCGGAATCCCGGTTTACAAGACATTTCAACAATGGTAAAACAAGACCAGCAAAGCCGCCCGATGTGTCGACAATCCCGATAGGAGTCGCACATATCTCGTTCTCATGACACACCGGATAAGCAAAGCGTACAGGTACCGACGTAACCCAAGTTGCCAAGGGATGGTCCCGCACGGTGTTCTAGTTTGGACCAACACTCCGAGGAGCACTGGCCCGGGGGGGTAAATAAAGATGACCCTCGGGAGCGCGACTCCCAAGGGAAAAAAAGGCTAGGTGAGGCAAATGGTAAAACCAAGGTTGGGCCTTGCTGGAGGAGTTTTATTCAAAACGAACTGTCAAGGGGGTCCCATAAATCACCCAACCGCGTAAGGAATGCAAAATCAAGGAACATAACACCGGTATGATGGAAACTAGGGCGGCAAGAGTGGAACAAAACACCAGGCACATGGCCGAGTCTTCCACCCTTTACCAAGTCTATAGATGCATTAATTAAATAAGAGATATTGTGATATCCCAACATCATCATGTCCATCATGAGGCAATCTTCAACTTCACCTGCAACTAACAATGCTATAAGAGGGGCTGAGCAAAGAGGTAACATAGCCAAACAACGGTTTGCTGGGAAGGGTGAAAAGGTTAGAGGCTGACATGGCAAATTGGGAGGCTTGAAGAACAAGTGATAGGTAGCGCAGCATGGCGATAGAACGAAGCAACTAGCATAGCAATGATAGTAATGAGATCCAAGGTGATGGTCATCTTGCCTGAAATCCCGCAAGGAAGAAGAACGAGTCCATGAAGAAGATGAAGCCATGAAGACGAACCAAGCGTAGACGAACGAATCCTCACGATCGCAACGAAACAGGAACTAACGAGAAGGAGCACAACCGGAAAGAAGCAAACAAGGTAAACACACAACACATAGACATGGCATGATGCACAACCAAGCATGATGCATGACAAAGGCTACATGAAGCTACTCATGGCAAGAGATGATGCATACAAGAGCAACACATCAAAGCAAGTTTAAATGAGGCCGGAAACAACATATAACAATTCTGTTAAGTCCTCATATGCAAATTTAGAAATTGGCCCAGAACTGAATAAACCTTATATTCAAGTTGTTAAACAGCAAGTTAAGATGCACCAAGATGATCTACACGAGATTCTAGTCAAGTTACATACAAAGTTCATTTAATTCGGAGCTACGACCTAGAAGATATGAGCAAAACAAGTTAAACATGGCATTGATGCAAAATGCATACAAACATCAAGAAAACACTCTCAAAACATGGATGCAACATGATAATATGAAACTTCATGCAAAATCAAGCAAGTTTCATATAGAGCACACTCAAAAAGGAGCAACAGTTCAACACATACACATGAAACAAGTTTAAAGGTCAGGCTGTCCAAAACAGCAACTAGGCATCTAGCAAGCATCAAAACAATATGCTACAGCACCTCAACATACGAACAAAAGGCATGGGCATGAATTAAAGGTAAAGCATGACAAAACATGAACACTAAGCTATCTCCAGAAAACACTATAACATGCTCAAAAGGACATGGCAAGATTGCAAGTAATAACAGTTTACAGACTTAGCAGAAATAACATCAGGTTGCTATTTTAGAGCTATCAAACAACATGTTACATGAACTTAACATGGCAAACAAAGGCATGGTATGCTAATACTAAAGACAAAGAACAAAACTCCCTTACTGAACTAATTCCAAAGATCAACAGAAAACATGGTAGCATCTATGCAAACATGGCAAGTGATATGACAGATTCAGACATGGCAGGAACAACGATAAGTAGGCACGTTGGTGAGCTTGTACAACTCACCACAGAGCAACACATGGCATGTGAAGTAAACCAACAGTTATATGACATATTTATGAAGCTAATAATGGCACGATCAAGTTCATAGGGTGCATGGATCACTAGCAAAGCTCATGGAAAAACTGAACTTAATGTTAACAGGCTGACAGTAACATTATTTAGCAACTTGAGAGCAAGATTACAACAAGCTACAGCAGGATATAAATGCAACCAGGGGCATGGATTGATATAGAATGACATGCATAACAAAACATACTCAGTGAACATCTCCATATTATGCATAGAATGACGTGTATCAGCAGGTTTACATAGCATCATGATGTAACAGATTCAGACTAACAAAACAGTAACAGCAAGTACCCTACTTCACGAGCTCGACGCACTCACTACAAGACTCAAAAAAATACATAGATTGCACCACTGTAAAGATGGCATGATGTAGCTCAAAATACATGTAGACATCTAGCTCATAGGATGCACACACAAAATGCAACAAAAAAGACAAAACACCAAGTTCTATTAACAGGCAGCAGTTAACATCATATAGCACTCTTGCAACGATGATTAGGGCATCAGTATGGACTCAAACAAGCATGGAACAATGGAACAAAATGTAGAGCATCTCATGGTGAACATTTTTGATATATCATACGCTCAAAACAGAGCAGCATACAAGATGTTATGGCATGATGCACAAGTGCACAAAATCTAGCAGATCTGGGGACTTAGAAGATGATCACCTCCGCGAAAAGTCAACGCGGGACGTGGTGGTTCCGGGACGAAGAGATTCGGGTGTGGGGAGGCGTTTGGTTGGAAGGATGGGTGGATCTGGTCCACCTTCAGATCCGGCGAAGCTCCGGCGAGGTGGCGGCGAACTCCGGCGAGGAGGAGGTCAGAGCAGGCGCGCGCGGACGGAGGGGCGACGGGGACGACTGGATCTAGTCCGGTCCGACCGGATCAGCGGCGGGGAGGCGGCGAGCGGAGCAGGCGATGGCCGCCGGCGACGAGGAAGGCGGCGGGGCGGCGGAGATGACGGCGGGCGCCGGCTGGACGGCGGCGGACGCGAACACCGGCGAAGGGCGTTGGGGCTGCGC
>NC_041387.1:432369038-432376279 GCF_002162155.2 Triticum dicoccoides
GGCGAGGGCGTGGGTCATGGCGGCAGGGCGCTCGGGCCCGAGGCGGCCCGGGGCGGGCCGGTCGTTGTCTCCGCGGGCCCGACGGCGCAGAGGAGAGAGAGGCCGGCGGGGACACGTGGCGGCGCGCTATTTGCTGGGGGCGGCGGCTAGACGCTGAGGTGGCGGCTTCCTATTGGCCGGACGACATGGTGGCGGCGGAGGACATGTCCGGCGTGGAGGCGGACATGTCCGGTGGCGCGGAGGGGAATTGATCTAGGGTTAGACTGAGAATTTCGGGGGAGATGGCATATTTATAGGTAGAGGGAGCTAGGAGAGTCCAAATGAGGAGCGGTTTTCGCCCACACAAGCGTGATCGAACGACCGAGAGCATGGAAGTGACTTAGATGGGTTATTGGGCTGTGTTGGAGGGTGTTGGGCTGCAACACTCAAAAGGCCTTTGTGGTTACCCGGTTAACCGTTGGAGCATCAAACGACCTCCAAATGGAACGAAACTTGAGAGACGGTCTACCGGTGCTATACCAAGGCCGCCGGCAAATCTCGTTCCACTCTGAGAACGTTTTTCTCCCGCTCATGAAACAAGGTCTGAGAGGGGTGACGGGCGCGCGCGAGAGGTCTGGACTCCGAACGGACAACGGAGAGAACCTGGGGAACCCGAACGGATGCAAGTTTTGAAAAACATGCAGATGAAATGCAGATGACGACATGGCAAAATGCAACACGCAACCAAACGACATGGCAACAACGGCGAATAACTGGAAGACACCTGGCGCATCGGATCCGGGGCGTTACACCTGGTCCATCATGCGGGGCACGTAGGCTTCCGGGGTCGCCACCCCAAAAACCTCGCCGAAATTCCCCACACTCCACGTCGCCCGACCCAGCGCGCCGTCTTGGGGATGATAGGGCCATGAACGGTGCTCGTTCCCACGCTGGTCGGAGGTGGTCTGGGTGCGATCGTACGCCCTACGCGCCGGTTGTGCCTGCATCGATGAAGCCTCCTGGTGCGCCCGGGGGGCACGGGCACAACGTGGCCCGCCATGCGACCCGGCCGCGGCCGGGGTTGGGAGCATGGAGCAGAAGGGTGGTGCCCCGGTGACCGCGGTGTCCAGTAGCTCGGTGACACGCTCCAGCAGCGCGTCTCTGCCGCTCTCCATTAGTCGGCATTGCAGCAGCTCCTCCGCCACCGTGAGCACGACCCTCACGTTTGCTTGCTCCCGTCGGGTGTGCGGCGTCGTGGCCGCGGCGTGGCTCGAGGCCCTTGCGGGCGCTCGTGCCTATCATGGAGTAAGGGCGGACGGCGCGTGGCTGCGCCGCCCGCGCCCCACAGAGCCTGGCGGTGCGCGAGCTTCCTCGGGCGTGGAGTTGGGGTCTTCTTGGACAGGCGGTGGCGCCCAGGCCGGCCAGGATGCCCAGCGGTCAGCGTCGGTCCTCTGGTCGCTAGACATCGGAGCCGGGGAGTGTCAGTGAGTCTCTGGCGGAAGGAAGACTCCAGCGCACCCCTACCTGGCGCGCCAAATGTCGGATCACGGGTTTCGGCAAAACCCTCAAGGTTCAAACACTGGGGTGCGCACGAAGATTTCCCCCTACCGATCTACACCCTGGCTTTGCTAAGATCTCATGGATTAGCTCGACGAACGCGCAACACAAGGGACACAAGATTTATACTGGTTCGGGCCACCATTGTGGTGTAATACCCTACTCCAGTGTGTGGTGGTGGATTGCCACTTGGGCTGATGATGAACAGTACAGGGGGAAGAACAGCCTCCTGAGGTTGAGGTGTTCATGTGCTTGTGTGTGGCTAAGGATCAGATGAGTTGCCTCCTAAGGTGGTGGCTAGCCCTATTTATAGTGGCCTTGGTCCTCTCCCCAAATATTGAGCTGGAAGGGAGCCAACAATGGACAATTTGAAAGGGGACAGCTAGTACAACTTATCCTGACAAAAGTAGTCTTTGCCTGCAAAAGGCTCTGGTGGTGACGCTTCCTTCAGCTCCATGGTGACCTCCGTCTTGCTGTCCTCCTGGTCTTGGTCTTGTTGCACTGATATGGAAACCTTTGCTTGATGCCTCGGTACTCCGCGCCTGCGCTTGCCTCCTTAGCACCGAAGAGGAAACAAGGACACTGTGCGCGCTGGCGCCCGCCTGGCGCCTGCTTGGTCTCGATCGTCATGGCTCACGTCACGAGAACCTCGCGAGGTTTGCCTTGCCTTGATCTCTCGACCCCTCATGAGCCAGCCCGGTGAGGCCGCTCCTGAGGAGGTCTTGCGTCGTCCGCCTCGCGAGTCTTGGCCCCTCGCGAGGGTCTTGGATGCCTTGTTGATGAAGATGGGCCATATGGGCCTACCCACAGAGCCATGCCTTGGGCCACGGGCAGGCAAGTCTGGGGACCCCCATTCCCAGAATGGCGGCACTGCCCCTACTGTCACTGGGAAAGGACACCGCAAGATTGAACCCAAAGCTAAGCACTTCTTCCATTGCAAGAAAAACCAATCTAGTTGGCCAAACCAAATCGATAGTTCGAAGAGACTTGCAAAGATATCAAATCATGCATATAAGAATTCAAAGAAGATTCAAATAATATTCATAGATAAGCTGATCATAAATCCACAATTCATCGGATCTCAGCAAACACACTGCAAAAGAGTATTACATCAAATAGATCTCCAAGAACATCAAGGAGAACATGGTATTGAGAATCAAAGAGAGAGAAGAAGCCATCCAGCTACTAGCTATTGACCCATAGGTCTGTGGTAAACTACTCAAGCTTCATCAGAGAGGCAATGGTGTTGATGTACAAGCCCTCCATGATCGAATCCCCCTCCGGCAGGATGCCGAAAAAGGCCTCTAGATGGGATCTCACGGGTACAGAAGGTTGCGGCGGTGGAAAAATGGTTTTGTGGCTCCCTAGAAGTTTTTTGGGGTTTAAGAGTATATATAGGAGGAAGATCTAGGTCAGGGGGTCACCAAGGGGCCCACAAGGTCGGGGGCGCGCCCTATCCCCCTGGGCGCGCCCTCCACCCCTTGTGGCCACCTCATGGCTCTTCTGACTTGCACTCCAAGTCTCCTGGGTGTCTTCTCCAAGAAAAATCATCGCAAAAGTTTTATTTCGTTTGGACTCCGTTTGGTATTCTTTTTCTGCGAAACTCTAAAACAAGGAAAAAGCAGGAACTGGCACTGGGCTCTAGGTTAATAGGTTAGTCCCAGAAATCATATAAAATAGCATATTAATGCATATAAAACATCCAAAATAGATAATATAGTACCATGGATCAATAAAAAATTATAGATACGTTGGAGATGTATCACATGACCAGCAGCCCTTGCCTATAGTAGTTCTTGGCTCTGCCTGAACTCATGCAGGCTTTCGTCCAAGCGGTCGACATGCTCGCGGTACATCTGGAGCGTGATCTCGAGCTCCAAGTTGGCTATTCCATTGGAGATCACCAGCTCGAGGATACGACGGCCATGTTCCTCTACTGCACCCAGGTGAACTCCTAGGATAAGGACGCGGTCGAGCCTACCGACCAGCGCGTTGGCATCGAGCGGACCACGGGCAAGGTGAATGGCGCGAGCCATGCAAACGGCGCGGCGGGCATCCTATGCAAGTACAGCGCGGCGGCCTCTGGTGCAAGTACGGCGCAGAGGGCCTCTGCCCACTCCTGGCGAGGAATGAGGTACTGACGGGACGTGTACCCAGCTGTGACACCCTATCGATAGCAGGCAAGCATCGATGGATCCGATCTTGCTAAGCGGCGCGCCGCACCTCTCGCTCGGCGGTGCTCCAACGGTCTCACCGTGCGGCGAGTGCTACATCATGAGCTTGCGTTGGTTTTCCTCGAAGAGGAGAGGGTGATGCAGCAATAGTAGCATAAGTATTTCCCTCAGTTTTTGAGAACCAAGGTATCAATCCAGTGGGAGGCTCCTCAAAAGTCCCATGCACCTACACAAACAAACTAAGAACCCGCAACCAACGCAATAAAGGGGTTGTCAATCCCTTCACGGCCACTTGCGAAAGTGAGATCTAATAAAGATAGTATGATAAGATAGATATATTTTTGGTATTTTATAATATAGATGCAAAAAGTAAAGATGCAAATAAAAGTAGATTGAAAGCAAATATGATAAGAGATAGACTCGGGGGCCATAGGTTTCACTAGAGGCTTCTCTCAAGATAGCATAAGTATTACGGTGGGTGAACAAATTACTGTCGAGCAATTGATAGAAAAGCGCATAGTTATGAGATTATCTAGGCATGATCATGTATATAGGCATCACGTCCATAACAAGTAAACCGACTCCTGCCTGCATCTACTACTATTACTCCACACATCGACTGACTCCTGCCTGCATCTAGAGTATTAAGTTCATAAGAACAGAGTAACGCATTAAGCAAGATGACATGATGTAGAGGGATAAACTCAAGCAATATGATATAAACCCCATCCTGTTATCCTCGATGGCAACAATACAATACGTGCCTTGCACCCCTTTCTGTCACTGGGTAAGGACACCGCAAGATTGAACCCAAAGCTAAGCACTTCTCCCATGGCAAGAAAGATCAATCTAGTAGGCCAAACCAAACTGATAATTCAAAGAGACTTGCAAAGATAACTCAATCATACATAAAAGAATTCAGAGAAGATTCAAATATTATTCATAGATAAACTTGATCATAAACCCACAATTCATCGGATCTCGACAAACACACCGCAAAAAGAGTTTACATCAAATAGATCTCCACAAGAGAGGGGGAGAACATTGTATTGAGACCCAAAAAGAGAGAAGAAGCCATCTAGCTAATAACTATGGACACGTAGGTCTGTGGTAAACTACTCACAACTCATCGGAGGGGCAAGGATGTTGATGTTAGAAGCCCTCCGTGGTCGATTCCCCCTTCGGGAGAGTGCCGGCGAAGGCTCCAAGATGAGATCTCACAGATACAGAAGGTTATGGTGGTGGAAATTGTGTTTCGTGGTGCCCCTGGATGTTTTTGGGGTACGTATGTATATATAGGAGGAAGAAGTACGTCGGTGGCCGCCCGAGGGGCCCACGAGACAGGGGGCGCGCATGGGGCGCGACCTCCTATCTCGTGGGGGCCTCGGCTGCTTCTTGACTTGCACTCCAAGTCCTTTGGATCACGTCCATTCCAAAAATCACGCTCCCGGAGGTTTCATTCCGTTTGGACTCCGTTTGATATTCCTTTTCTTCGAAATACTAAAATAGGCAAAAAAAACAGCAATATGGGTTGGGCCTCCGGTTAGTAGGTTAGTCCCAAAAATGATATAAATGTATAAAATAAAGCCCATAAACATCCAAAAGGGGTAATATAATAGCATGGAACAATCAAAAATTATAGATACGTTGGAGACGTATCAAGCATCCCCAATCTTAATTCCTGCTCGTCCTCGAGTAGGTAAATGATAAAAAGAAATTTTTGATGTGGAATGCTACCTAGCATAATTCTCAATGTAATTTCTTTATTGTGGCATGAATGTTCAGATCCAAATGATTCAAAATAAAAGTTCATATTGATAAAAGAAATAGTAACACTTCAAGCATACTAATCAAAGTAATCATGTCTTCTCAAAATAACATGGCAAAAGAAAGTTCATCCCTACAAAATCATATAGGTAGGCTATGCTTCATTTTTGTCACACAAATATGTTCCCAACTTCTATACCCCCGATGGCAAGCCAAGAAATTGTTTCATACTTAAATAATCTCAAACTTTTTCAACCTTCACACAATACATGAGCGTGAGCCATGGATATAGCACTATGGGTGGAATAGAATATGATGATGGGGAATGTTTGGAGAAGACAAAAAAGGAGAAAGTCTCACATTGACGAGGAAAATCAACGGGCTATGGAGATGCCCATCAATTGATGTCAATATGAGGAGTAGGGATTGCCATGCAATGGATGCACTAGAGCTATAAATGAATGCTCAACAAAAGAAAAATAGTGGGTGTGCATCCAACTTGCTTGCTCACGAAGACCTAGGGCATTTGAGGAAGCCCATCATAGGAATATACAAGCCAAGTTCTATAATGAAAAATTCCCACTAGTATGAAAAAGACAACTTATGAGACTCACTATATGAAAAACATGGTGCTACTTTGAAGCACAATATATGAGACTCACTGTATGAAAAAACATCGTGCTACTTTGAAGCACAAGTGTGGAAAAAGAGATAGTAACATTGCCCTTTTTTTCTTTCTTTTTCTTTCTTTTTTTCTTTTTTTTCTTTTTCGTTTTTTTGGGCCTTTCTTTTTTTGGCCTTTCTTCTTTTTTTTCTTTGGGCAATGCTCTAATAATGGTGATCATCACACTTCTATTGATTACAACATATGAATTACAACTCGAAACTAGAACAAGATATGACTCTATATGAATTCCTCCGGCGGTGTACCGGGATGGTGCAATGAATCAAGAGTGACATGTATGAAAAATAATGCATGGTGGCTTTGCCACAAATACGATGTCAACTACATGATCATGCAATGGCAATATGACAAAAGCAAAGTATGTCATGATGATGATGAACGGAACGGTGAAAAGTTGCATGGCAATATATCTCGGAATGGCTATGGAAATGCCATAATAGGTAGGTATGGTGGCTGTTTTGAGGAAGATATCAGGAGGTTTATGTGTGATAGAGCGTATTGTATCATGGGGTTTGGATGCACCTGTCACAGCCCCAGATCAGCCCTTGTTTGTTTTTGCTTTAGCATCCATGCAACATGTTTAAATTTTATGAAATTTGAAATGGGGATTTCTCAAACCCTAGCATTAAAGGAATTCACTAGGTTCATCCTAAAATACTTTCAAGTAAGTCCAAAGGGCTTTCAAAAATGTTCATGATTTTTGACAAAGGTGAAAAGCCTCTACCAAAAATGATGTCAATATTTTTGGGCCATTATGGATTTTTGAATAATCCATATTGTATTTGAATCGGGGCATTTAAATACTATTAATATTTTTAAATGCTCCAACAATTCTGAAAATAGTTAAGGGCCTCTGTAATAATTCATTTAATCGCCACAATTATTTGCAGGATTTATTAAAATGATTTGTGCTATAAACTAAATCAGAAACAAAACTACAGAAATAGAAAAGAGAAACAAAATAGAAAAAAAGGGAAGAGAAACCTTACCTGGTGCCACCACCGGCCCAGCTCCCCCCCCCCCCAGCCGGCCCAGCCCACCTCCTCCTCCTTTGTCCTCTTCCTCCTCTGCCAGGAGGA